>NC_044068.1:17932082-18057082 GCF_902167405.1 Gadus morhua
AATAACATCCGCTCACACCTCTCCATCACTACTGCCCTGCCCCTTCAAACTGCTGACCCACCGATTGACTCTGTCCAGACCCTCTGCTCCTTCTCCAGCATCACAAAGGAAGAGGTGGAGGACGTCATCAGGAAAATGAAGCCATCCACCTGTGCACTAGACCCCTTCCCTACAGCTCTGCTGAAGGCCAACATCTCTGCTGTCTCTCCACTCATCACCAATATCATTAACCACTCCCTCCTGGCCGGCCATATCCCATCTGCATTAAAAACTGCTGTCATCAGACCAACATTAAAAAAACCTACCTTGATCCAGAAGTCCTCTCTAACTACAGGCCCATCTCAAATCTCCCATTTCTGTCAAAAGTTCTGGAAAAAACAGTTGCAGCACAACTCCAGGATCACCTCATACAACATCACTTGTTTGAAAAATTCCAGTCTGGTTTCCGCTATGGCCACAGTACAGAAACAGCCTTGGTCAGGGTCACAAATGACCTCCTGATGGCAGCAGACACCGGCTCCCCATCTCTCTTCATCCTCCTGGACTTAACAGCTGCTTTCGATACGGTTGACCACAATATTCTCCTTCACCGCCTGCAATACACCATTGGACTATCAGGAAATGTAAAGAACTGGTTCACCTCGTACCTCACTGACAGAACTGAGCACGTTGCCCTGGGCAAAGCAAAATCACACACCAACAACGTCACCTGCGGTGTCCCCCAGGGCTCGGTGTTGGGCCCCCACACTGTTCTCACTGTACATGCTCCCCCTGGGTAGTGTCATTAGCAGGCATGGCTTGTCTTACCACTGCTATGCTGATGATACACAGCTCTACATCAGGACAACCCCCACTTCTTCTGCCCCTCTGCCAACATCCACACTGACCACCTGCCTGGAGGAGATAGAGGCGTGGATGAAGCTCAACTTCCTACAACTTAACAGCCATAAAACGGAAGCCATCCTTGTTGGCACGCCACATCAGCTCTGCTCCCCCACCATCACCAATATCACCTTCTCTGGCAAAAAAAATCCCCCTTTCCACATCCGTCACCAACCTCGGTGTTAAAATGGACCCACAACTTAATTTTGACACCCACATCAAACACCTCTGTAAGACAGCTTTATACCACCTCAGGAACATCGCCAAACTCCGCCAATCACTCACCCTGGCTGATGCAGAGAAGCTCGTCCATGCCTTTGTCTCCTCCAGGTTGGACTACTGCAATGCACTCCTCATTGGGATCCCTGGCAAGAGCATCCAGAGGCTCCAATACATTCAAAACAGTGCTGCCAGGGTCCTGATGAGGGTGCGCAAGCATGACCACATCACCCCCATCCTGAAATCACTGCACTGGCTCCCTGTCTCACTCAGAATTGAGTACAAGGTCTCCCTCCCTCACCACCAGTGCCTTCACGGACTTGCCCCCCTCTACCTTCAGGAACTCCTCACCCCCCCGACAAACTCACGTACACTCCGTTCAGGATCCACTCACACCCTCCAAACCCGACATACGAAGCTGTGCACCATGGGTGATCGGGCCTTTTCTGCTGCTGCCCCTAGACTATGGAACGCCCTCCCTGACCACCTGAGGGCTCCACAGACTACAGCTCTTTTTAAACGGAACCTCAAAACCCATCTCTTTAAAAGAGCATTTAGCTAACTTTCTTTGAGGTTCCCCCTTTTTAATAGTTTTTTGGTATTTTTTTCTCTGAAGCACTTTGAGATTCTTGAATATAAAGTGCATTATAAATAAAATTTATTATTATTATTATTATTATTATTTTTATTATTGAGATTAATGATAAATGCATACATCAGCGATAATCTAGGTAAATGAATGTCATTTCCACTATTGATGCAATAAAAAGGAGTGTGTTGAGAAACATCAATGGCTTATTAACTAGAACCACCTCTGCCATGACCTACAACATGTACTGTGACCATGGTGACTATGACAAAGATATCCGAGTGATTAGATAAACTGATTTATTCTGAGTTTTTTCTCAAAATGGTAATACCTACTGACATCTTAGACAATACAGGCTAGCTGAAGCCACCATAGTAGTTGGAAGGGAGGAGAAAAGGGGGGTTGTCAATTGGTGGCAATATGCAACCTCATCACTTGTTGGAAAATGTTGCCAAAGTAATATGAATCACACACACAATTATTTTGGCAATTAAGGTCTTGAACCTCAAACTATTTTGTTGGAAGAAATGGTGTGCATCAGCATCCTTCTGCCTACCCACAGAACGTGGGTAAGAAGGGCATCTTGTGTGCATCCCTCTCATGAGATGAGATGCTTTTTTTGTTAGGGTTAGGGTTAGATGTTATGGAGTTTTACTGCCATCAAATATTCAACAATGTCCATCAACAGCAACCTCCATAAACTGACTACAAGAGGACCAAACTAATTCATACATATATCTAGACGATCTAGAATCACAATTCATTTAGACAACGTCAGATATAAAACTAAACAATACCAAAGAATCATATATAGACCATCATGTCATATATGAAGCAATAGATGTTTGGTTAATTCACACAAACTGAATTGGTTTTACTGAAAGAATATAATAATTTCTAAGTTCAGGTTAACTAGTGATGGGTACTGAAAACTGCTATAAAAAGGGGCCTCGGCTGCAATATTACATTACTTGTATTGACTAAAAGGGGACATATTATGCCAGCACGTGAGAGAGTGATTAGTCATTTCTAGTAGGGCTGGCCCGAATTATTAGAATTGTTGAATACTCGTTCGGAAAATTAATATTCGAATTTGAATCAGTATTCGGAGCTTCCTTGTTTTTTTTTTCACGTACGTGACGTTACCAGAGCGAGGGGGGGCAAACTATAAGTGAAACCAAGCAGAGAAGCGAGAGACGTGGAGGATGAATAGATATCTTGTTTCCCTTTACATTACTACAACATTAGCGGGATCTCAGGAGGAAAAGTAACGCTTAGCGAAATGCTAACCTTAGCTTAGCGAAATGCTAACCTTAGCTTAGCGAAATGCTGACCTTAGCTTAGCTGTTTGTTTACGTTCGCTGTACAGCGCCCCTCAACTGTGACTGGCTTGCTGCAGAGTGTGAGCGTCTTAGTAATACCCGGTCAATATAATGGATATAATATGGACAAATAAGACAATCAATATTCTGTATTCGTTGTGGATTTATTATACAAATTCCCTGAAAAGATACACGTTCCAGGATGATTTGAAAAGCTCCCGTAAGGGCTGAGATGGCAGAGAGGACAGCTGATTTGGAACGGAACAACAGCTGTTCGCTTCCACGGGAAAAACTAAGGAACTCCAACTGACTTAGGCGGGCCTACTAATTAACGTTCAAAAGCTATTAAATCTTCAACAAAATATGCAGATTCTGTCAAAATCGGTTCCAGGGAGTACATGGGGATTATTAATGTTGTTTTTGATGGTGTGTTTTTCTGGAACGAATATTCGAATATTCGCTCGGAAAAACCAACAATTAGGGCCAGCCCTAATTACAAGCCCTTTTGAAAATCTGCCACTTCTGTCATCACAAGTGGGCGTGTCCACCTAGATGTATGTCGGATAGGTGAGCAACTTTAGCTTCTGTCCACTGGGTAGGCTGGTAGACTGATCTATCCAGCACAGATCAAGGTGGACACGGCAACTTGTGATGTCAGCAGAGGCAGATTTTCAAAACGGCTTATCACACTTGCACCCGGTGGTATATAAGTCACCTTAAGGAAATATATTTACTATTGATTCAAGCTAGCTTTATTTATACAACTTATATTAAGCATTTTTGCTATTTCCGAGTAACTTCCGAAATGAAACTAAATTCAAAACTCTCCCTGTCCAAGCTGGTCCTTAAAAGTTGGGAGCGGGGCCCTCTACTTTCTCTAACATGGTGAAATTAAGGCAATATATTTTCTATACATTTTTGATAGATCAGCTTTATGATACTTATATTAGGGGTCTCCCCAAATAACGCAGCCTGAAAGTGGCGCTTTACCAAAATGTACATTTTTAGTATCCAAGAGGCAGTTTTAGAGGAAATAAGTAAATAGATCAATCAGAATACATTTCCTTCTTCCCAATCTGGTGCAATTGGGCTGTTTGGCTTGTTGTCATTTAAATATAGTCACCTTTAAATAGAGAGGTCAAATGACACAATTGTACAAGGGGTTTCCAAGATATCTTTGTGTCTCATCAAGTCAATATTGTAGATTTTTCATTGGATTTGTTTTATTTGGAGGTTAACTCCACCTCTTGCTGTAATTCACTTAATTTTCATCAAATATTGACCCAGCTACCTAGATGATGTGCTGTGGCCCTACAGTAATATAGTTTACTCTAGGGGTGTAACGGTACACGTATTTGTACCGAACTTTCATGGTACAGGCACTTCGGAGCGGTTACAGAGGTGTACCGCGGAACGTAAATGTGGCGGACATAGCGTTACTATGGCGAATGTAAATGCTTCTTTTGCCCTGCGGAATTTAAAACTTGAACTCGGAGTTCCACCCGGACCGTTTAGCCAAAGTTTACTACTCTGACTCTGTAATGCGACTTCATAACTACGGAGACCCCTAAGCAGCTCTCCGTTGGGATGTCGGATACGCAATGCAATTCGCCACCCGATCTATCTTATATGCGACTACAAACCATGTAAGCAGTGTTGTAAATAAACTTCTAAAGCTTTTCAAATCTTATTTGGTGTTTTATTGGTCCTAAAGGTGAGAAGTAAACAATGTACAAAGTAATTAAGGTGTAAAGTCAAACCAGAGAAGTGATTCCGGAAATGAATTTGTTAGAGGACCAATCACAGCCCTTGCCGTCTCCGTTGCGTCGACCAATAGGTCCATGACGTCGACAGATAGTTAAAAAATATTGGACGCTCTCCGGCTATGGAGAAGGCTCTCCGTTTCTACGTACAGCACTTTAACATGCACACGCTAGAGATGGGCAACGATCGTCAAATAGTCGGAATCACATAGAATATCGAATAATGATAATAATTGAGAAATGCAAATGCCATAGCCAAGTTTATTGGTGTTTTCATTGCTGCTGATCTACGGCCATTCTCCGTTGTTGATAAGCAAGCAGTTTTTTATAATTTTCCCCTTTACCATGAACCGTACCGTGACTTAAAAACCGAGGCAAGTACCGAACCGTGACTTTTGTGTACCGTTACACCCCTAGTTTACTCTAACCAAGAAGTATCCACATGAATTATTTCACTTCCACAATAATTTCACAGGTGTCATCATTCTTTTGGTAGCAAGATTACATATCATAGCCCTGGCAGTTGTGGTGATATAAAATACTTACTTTGGGTATACTACTTATAAAAAATAAATTGGCCTAGTGATGTAGAGTTTATAGTACTGGATCGATAAGAGTACCATTAAAGTACCGGATCGATAAGCAGTATCGTTCAGAGTAATGGTATCGTTAAAATCTCAACGATACCCATACCCCTTAGGTTAACACACTATTTTCTGATGGAATTAACAGTTAAGGGCAAAAATAAGTGTTCAATAGTTATATATAAATAAAATATATCATTGGGTCACGTTTCTATTGATAATAATTTCATCAACCAATCAACAAACAAACCTCACAAAATGTTGTCCTTGTTCTGGCTCTTTCCTAGAGCCGGCCCACCTGCTCATACATTATGATACTAAGCATACAGAAGGTTGTCTAAAGAAATGAGACCAGCGGCAGGTGATGACGGAGATTAATGCCTTCAGCCCAAAGGTAATCTGAGGTCCCCTTGACTCATCTGAGCCAAGGCACAGTCTAATCACCCTGGAAGGAGAGCTTCATTGCACACACTCAAATCATCGCAACAATGGCTACAGCAATTACATTATACCATGATTTCTTATCGTTTCTGGGGCGAAAAAAGGACAGGCATAACTTGCTCGGTTTCGACACGCACTTTGCAAACATACCCTGGTCTCTTGGTCATAACACGAGTGTGGTCTGCGGCTTAAAAAATGTAAAACAGACTATACAGACTCACAGAGATGTGCTGAGAACCGATGCCCTTTACTGACACATTTGTAACATACCTTAAAATTCGCCACACTTTTCCTTTTTTTTTTGTGGTGACATTTTGAGTGGTGTGGCACATAACATATCACTGAGGTAACTCATGAAATCACACATAAGGGTACTCACCATACTAGTGATCTCTGGGTAGGCGGTCTCGACCAGCACCCCCCTGTTGGTGGAGACATATTCCACCAGTTCGTTGAGGGTGGCCCTCTTGATCTCTTTGCTCTTCAGGTCTATGACGGAATCCATGAAGTCAAAGAGCATGCAGCACTGCTGAAGCTTCTGGGTGAACAGCTCTTGCTGCTCAGTGGATGGAACATCTGGAGGCAAAGAGAGACCACAAAGAGACTGAGGTCACCTGGGGTGTCAACAACAGAGATAGGAGTGGTAATGACTATCTGTCCAAGGCCAACACAGAATAATGTGGCGATATTCCACCAAGACGGCGACTTCAGGTTGAGTGATGATGGTGCAATGATGAATATGCTTTCACCAACTCTGATGATATTTTCTACATTGCTACATCCCTATGTTTGGTGTTTATTCAACCAGGATACGATTTGAGATATCTTTTTTCTAAAAAGTGTTCCGGCCTAGATAGGCAGCAGAAGTTCAGTACATCATGTCACAGACGGTCCATAACAAGCAATATTCAAAAACAAAAACTACAAAAGACAAAGAATAACAAACATGAGCTCTGAGTACAATAGAGCATTTAGAAAGGCAAGAAAGTATTTTCAAGTCAAGGAATCTGCTGCAATGTCTTTCATGAAGATTCAAAAACACCAAGCAAGACATGATCCTTCACCTTCATACCACTTGGTAGGGCAGGGGCCATAGCCCTTTGATCAGTCAAACGTATGACTGCCGTCAAACACTGGCTAATCTTGGATCCAGAAGCTTGTCAATTCTTTAGCCGAACATCTGGGGGGGGGGGAATACTGCACAGGGCTGCACTTGATACCAGCTCATGCCAGATGTTCATTTACGGAGGGTTTCCTGTTAGGGCTGCAACAACGAATCGATAACCTCTAAATCTCCAGTGGAGATTTGAAGGTTGATGAAGGAAATATGTATTATAAATGTGCAAAAAAAATTGAAATCGGTTCATCCTAGCCTGAGAAAAGGCAGAAAGTGTCTCTCTGGCTCAAAAGTAAGAAATCCTCCAACTACCACAGTGCATTGCGCTCGCTGCACCGCCAGTCTGTTTCCGTTTGGAGGGGGAAGGGCCCATGGTCCTAGCGCGAGTGTTAGCGTGAGCTAACTTTGTGTAAACATATCCTGTGATACGTTGACTAGTTTAGACTTCTGCCCTCGTTTTTTCAAACGCATCATTTGTGTATTACTGCACAGCATAAAAACATTGGTAATTACAGTAGCTCAGCATATCAAGTATTTGTACTCAACCTTTTCTCCCCAGTTTAAATAAGTGTTTGTCTTACACAGTAGGCCTACTTTAGTATAACAGCACTTGGGTTAGTAAACAAATCACAACAACCAACATGAATTTGAAGTTTTATTCATGAAAAAATATGAAATATTTACAAAAATAAAACGTGTAGTGTGCGTTGTCAAGAGTCAAAATAGTCACAGCTCATCTTGAGCATCTACCGTCTCCTGGTAGCCACGGTACTGCCCATCTTGTGCTGGGTAATTAGCTCTGATGGCCTGGACAACACAGGAAGCCGATACTGTCTACGAAAGAAAGAGAACAACATTAGCAAAGCAAGATAAATTATGCCTTGAGTAGCCTATACAGCATTAAACAGACTTCAAGTTAACATAACGTAGCCTATGATCTGCCAATAAGATCGGCTACTATCGGATAGCTAGATTGTCACGTTCCCCAGGACTCAAAACTATTGTAGCCAATGTGTTAGTAAAAAAACAAACACTTACTCTATACTCAGACGTCCGTTTCTCCTGGCGGGCTTTTGCTGGCGTTTCCAGTACAATTTCTGGGTCCGGAAATATGTATCCAATACCCAACTGTTCAGATGAGGCGTAAAGGCTGGGGTACGAAATTCAGTTGATCGACAACAAACACGTCCGTGTCATCCTCAGATTCCGTGATCTCGTCCAGAAGAAATTGGCACCGCTGGAATTCTCGGCAGCAGACCGACTCTTGTTCTGTGTCCATTGGCGCACAGTGAGAGCACAGGCTCCACCAATCCGCCCCAGCTCGAGCCATTGCGGGCTCCTCGTCTGCGGCAGGCAGGGCGTCTGCCTCGGCTGTAGCGGCGGCAGCTTCAGCCGCCTCCCATTCCTCCATAGCTCTCAGCTGCTCATCGCTATATTGTGGCTCATAAAGGTAGCCACAAACATCCGTTTCTAACATAACTTCTTCAAAATCCCAAACCTCCATATTGTGTCCGTCGGCGTATTCAGTACCTTCGGCCAGGTTTTCTGCAGGTGAAGTCTAACTCACTGGCACTGATCTGTGACAGGTCTGTTTGCGCATTAGGTCCCACCCCCTATGGGCGGGTTTGAAAGGGTGGGACTAGTAGTGCTTATAGTCTCAATAGAAATCCCCCCCTTGTATTTCCTTCTGGCAATGACGCAACATGACGATTTTTGCGTCATTGCCAGAAGAAAGTGTAAGAGGTAAATACGGATTTCTCCCGTCTCATGGGAAAATGAGATAGTGTTGCATGACCATTCAAAAATATGATTGGGTTTCTAACAATGCAAAGCTTAATGCAAATGGGTGGAGTGTTCCTTTAAATTTTAGCTTAACTTGTAACTTGGCTACATGGAAGTTTAGTTTGTGTGTGCTTCAGATGGCATATTTTATGAAGCCCTCAATCCACTGAAGCAGCACTCTGGAGATAGCGCCGTAGTCGCTGTAGTCGTGCAGCTGTGAGCAGCCCCATGGCACCGTGGCTTATCCCAACAGGTGTAGTCTGGTTTCACCTCTGAGTTTTTGCTTGGTAGTAATATTTTTCATTTTGAAAGATCAAAGTCCTGACAGCATTATCGACAAACAGATAACCTATTTGACCGTTTTTTTTAGTCCCTTCCAATCGATGGTCGGCTCCATCCCGTTGGTTGTGGTTCTGCCTTGTTGTTTCCCGTAGAGACCAACGTGTGCCGAGACACCCCCCAGGAACACATTAGGTCCAAACTCATTTGAAGCAAAGAGGTGAAATAAGTGATGATTTGCAGTCATCAAATAAAAGGGTTTCCTCAATAATCAATCCAATCAATAACCCTAACCCCATCATAGATGAACGGCAACTCATCCATCATGCATTTAATTAGGTTTAATTGTTTAAGAGAAACAACTTCATTGTTTCCATCTGTTTTTCTCTTAAATTTGCTGGGGGCCTCACACTGTGGAGCCACTGCTGGAGGGCATTCCAGACAGAAGGCGCAGGCTGCACAAAGAGACAGCTGAATAAGTCCTTGGAACGGAGGTAAATAACTGCCATCTTTCTCGACAATCAGTTTGTATGGCTACAATAGGGGGGAGGAGACCCAGGTTGGCTTTATACATTTATAAAACGGTGTGCCAACCTTTCATCTGAGGTTAGTGTTTATGGAAAGCAGGAAGAGGCCTCTACACTGCTCTTTAGAGGAATTAGCATTGGCAGAATTGGACAAGATATTCCAGCATCCCTAGTTTACAAAGAGACACGTCTTAACAAGTGGGAAAGTTGAATGGTTGTCCTCAGTTACGTCATGTTACCCTTGCAATAAAAATAAGGCTGCGTAATGATACGTTTCTTAAACGGTGCAAAACTCATTATTACATGAATATGAAACATGGTTTTATCACACAAACACTGCCCAGTGGTGTGGGGCTTCAATTAACATTAGAGTCCTTTCATGGATGAATAATCAAGTGTTCGTTCAGCAATATTACGAAATGTCCGTCTGGCCACAAGCACTTTAAGAAGCACATGGCAGCGGGCCAGAAGTACAACGACACATTGTAAACCCTGCTCTGTTCAGGCTCGGTGCCTCCCTGCAGTGGAGGCTAGAGGCTCGGGGGGCGAGTACGTGGAGAACCAGGCCATGAAGCCTCAATAACCAAACAGTGAAAGGGTTTGAGGTGTTGCTAAATAAGATGCCCTCCAAGAACCACTCCTATAGATTGAGAACTAACATACACAAGGAGAAATCTGCAATTGAGATGCATCTGGCCTGGGGTGTATCAATATTAACTACAAGATAAATAATGATATTGATAGCTCCATTTTGTGTGATATTAGAGGACCTTCAATGTATTCAAGCTGAGTAATAAGTAATACACAGATACCCACTCTTAATTCACCCACAGGTAAAACATGGCAGAGGTTTCAGAATAATGGAGAACAGGCAAGCTGAGTTGCAGATTCTTCTTCTTATTGGGGGAGAACACATTCTCATTATGTAACGAGGCAGTGCAGCATTGGGGAGCACAGGAAAAGCAGGTGCTGCCAGAAAAACACCAGGCCAGCCTCACAGATAATGAAGCAATGTTCCAAAAGCGGTGAAGGCTGACAAAAAGTACTGACGCAACCGGACCCTACCGGCTCACACTATCTGCTGCCGCTCTGGGAAGTCAATATTAAGCGTTGAAATAGATCCAGTCTGGTTGCTATAGTCAGCACTCTCCACGTGTATCTTTCCAAAACTGATGCAGCCTAAAGAGGGTAGTGTTGTTCGGAAATGGCCAGCAAGCGCTATAGCAACAGGAAGAGCCCGATCCAATTCTCTGAGCCCTAACCGTGGTGGTTGGTAACATAAGGGCATATTTTGCATTCCTTCCTTGTGTGCACAAGAAAAAAAAAGAAGAAGAAAGAAATGGCTTGCTTCAGAAGCATCATTGCTTTTGGGCAGGTGTGTTGGGTCTAAATCTTGTGCGTGATGGACAGCTGGTTGGAATCCAGGCCATCTAGCGAGTGTATCACCTGAGCCTGCACAAGACATTTAGAACATGAAGACATTTTTGTAGGCCTCTACATTAAAATAACAATGGGTTAAGCACTCCTGTCTGCGTACATGGGGAATGGTGTTCAGTTTAATAGTGGTCAGCGATGCAGAATTTCTGCCACATCTCATACGGTCCCAGAAAGGGAATCTGTAATAGAACTAAATCAAAGTAATCTTGACCTCACAGGCATATCCTACAGAGATGCACCCAATAGGAATCATGGATCCCATTGCGAATATCGGTTTACACTGAAGGTTATATCATCCCCACAACTCAATAGTTACACTTGAAAGCCAAGTCAGAAAAGTATTCCCATCCATATTTAACACTGAGGCAGTCATCTTCCTTCTCCCACACACAGAATCATGACAGATACATGGAGTTGAAATGAATGCCGGATGTATGCAAGCCAATGTTGTTGTGGTGAGGGGATATGAGCAAATCTATGGTGTAGACGTCCGCAATTGCCTTCCATTCAAGCAACTCTGCCTTATTGGTAGCGGTTTATATTTAGTGCGTTTATTTTGGGATGCTGCCGGGCCGGCAAAGAAACACAACATAATGTAGTTGGCAGGACAATACGCATTCAAACAAACACTAGTAGTTATACAGAAACCCCATTTGTACTGCAAATTGTATCCTGGTATTTGCAGAAAACTACCAGGAAGGTCAGAATTCCAATGTGCACTTGAGTACCATGCAAAATGTACAACAAACATTTGTATTCTGTATTGGCCCTCCTACGTTTACCATGTATAAAGTGCACTTGTGGTGCCCAGTAACATTAAGTGCAAGAGTAGCCAGCCAGAACAAGACCAAAACAAGTGAAATGGAGGATATGCTGGCCAGATGACCTATAAGCCTGCCTGTAGCTCTAGCAGCATTATCTTAATACAAAAACATGGAGCTGGTAGCCAGTTTTAAAAAAGGGTACATGTTTTATTTTCCTCACACATAGCTCTTTTGCATTATGATATACAACTCAATGTAACTCCATGATACGTTGATCTATAAAACAATTTAGCATTGGCAAACAGTTGTGGCAAACTATTCAACTATTCAAACTATTCAATTATTCCACTTAATTTGTTTCTATTAGCATAATTTAATTTGCATTAAAACAAACATTATGTACATAAAAGTTATGCAAATGTCCATTGAACTTACTGCACTATTTCGATTTTTCTGCAGACACATTCTGGTCACACAACAGTGCAAATTTTAAACTGCTACCCTCGCTCTTCCAACACCTCAAGGACAAAAAGTTCTTGATTAATAGGCAATGGAATTTCAGTCTAGGTTGGGGGTGAAATGGTGCAAGTTTTAATAAGCAGTGAGAAAGTATAAAATATGCTGAATCTCAACTACTGCCACAAAATAAGTTGGCGTTTCAGTCAGACCAGATCAATGTTTCCACCTTTTGCAAAGAGATACCCATTCACAGAGGCAACATCATGATACCAGGAGGCCGTTTTATTTTGTGCTTACGTGAGTGAGCATCCCATTAAATGGACCAAGACAAGCGTAAACACGGTCAAACAGAACCGTAACACTGGAAACAATGATTTGTTATTTTGACACAAGGCCGGAAACAAGGTGACCCAAAATTGAAAGCAGCTCTGGATAACTTGAAAAGAGAGAGGCAACATTACACACATTTTGCCATCCTGAGGTCAAAAACGGCTACGGTTCCTGACAATGAATTTCCTTTATTCTGCAATCTAAAGTATCAGCGGCATTCATTCAGCCTGCATTTCCCAGAAAGCTGAAACTATGTGAAGTAGCAGTCAACTGGAATCCTCAAGTGCCAGGACATGTGCAGGCGACATGCATGAGTGACGACTAGAAAAATGGAGTGACAGCAGCCTACTGTAGGCTAAATGTGACTGTTAATGCATGACATGCCACGTAGGCCACATCACTTTGCTGGGGCTGCTGAACTGGTTTGGCATGAGACTGCAGTTCACACGCTGCTCTTTACACTCCATGTATGTCACAACAGAAGTAGAAACAGCTTTTGACAGCCCCAATGTAACCAATCAATACAAACAAGAAGCTTAGCAAAACAACAAATTTCCTCAAACTGTGAACACGGCATGGATTAAAACACCGTGCATTACAGCGCAGACTCTGTTACAATGTGCGCAAGTAAGAATCAAAGTCTTCATCCCTTCTGGTTTCTTATAAACATCCAGTGCCACACCGTAAACAGTAACCATCAGGATTAATTTGGACAAGCTACAAACACACAAGTACCATGGCAGGGGGCCACAGCTTCCTACCTCTGTCCACCCACAATCAAGATGAAGGGGGGGGGGGGGAAGACGATCAAAGGAAGGCCTCAATACGGACGCCCATCAACTCTGCTTTCTTGTAAAGCCTAGTTTGTCACCAAGAATTGCTCACAATACTTCACGTGGATAGTGTGAAACTGGAGCATGAGAAGTCTCTGGGAAAGACAAATGTCAGATAATATGGTCAAGAGAGGTCAGGCAACATGTACACGAGGCAAGCACAGGGTTGAACCACTTCATAGTCTTTCTGTAAGGCCTAAAAAAAAAAAGTTTGGTTCCTGTTGGTTGTCAGTTGAGGTCATGGGTAGGTAGGGAATTTATTTTATTTTTTTATTTTATTTTTTCCAGCGGCAGCGAATGATAAGTAGGTTGTTTTCATTTATAAACGAGAGAATGCGCTCATCCTTGTACAGAATGAAGAGGTGCTGTACAAAAACGTAATTATAGTTTGCATTTTTTTTTTTTAAAGCTCATAAAATAATTTGGGTCGCACACAAATGGACAGGGTCGGTCGGAAACCGGAACCAAACAAAAAAATTTTTTAGGCCTAAAATAAATATTGCCCTTCTCTGCCTTTTATAAAAATACATTCAGAATCTGCAACAGAAAATCAGCAGAAGCTTTTTATTTCTGAATCTATGTGCAGTAAGTAAGGTGGCTAATTGGTTTCAAAATAATAATCTATTAACTAATTTCTAGATGCATAATTTTTCCTTTGGTGTAGCGTGCATCACCAATTCCAATCACAATGTGATTAGCAGATCAAAAATATGAATGGATTTGCCAGTGGACACGACAATGGAAACAAGACAATCAATAGGCCAATAATTGATGTGACAGAAGTGTTTATGAGCCGAGTGAGAGGACAGTGTGCCCCTTGGGATGGGATGGTGTGAACAACACTGACTGCACCGTACTAAAGTGTACGTGCAAAGTCCATATGCTGTCAGATATGAAACTACAATTGGAGATAATAAAAATGATTATATACCAGTTAAACGAGTGCATGGAAAACCTCTGAAAAAAACAGAGAACCGAACAGTATAGAACAAAATGGAACAGCTGAATATATAATCAATTGTATATAGTTACTCACTACCCTAGTACTAAAATTAGATAGATGATAACACCCCCTGGAGTAGAATTAACCTTCATTCTACTTAGTCGTGGTGGGCTCAGCACAAATAACCCACAGACGGAAATACAGGCCTCAATGAAGCGGTCTATCTTGGGAAAGTAAAAATTTGCCTGGCTGCCTCGCAAGGCTTCTGGCTGCCATGGCAACTATTTCGGTGGGAGAATGAGTCATCTTTTCAATGTCTGTCAGAGACAACAGCGGCTATGAGCACTCTGGGCTCTCTGCTGAAGGAAGGAAGAGCATTCTCACTGCCTCACGTCCATTACAATTTGATGCATGATGAATCTTGCATTAAGATCACCGGTGGGAAACCGCTAGGCATTTATATGATGGCTATGATTATATCCTGGAAAATGTCAATTATGCATCAACAGTAAAATAGCAAAGATATCAGAAAAAGTGTATTCTTTGTGTATATATATATTTTTATTTATCGCCAACTCAATGCTTTAAATTAATATTAAGGTCACCATCAGTCCCTCTACATAAATTTTAGACTAGAGCATTCTAAAATATGAATAGTAAATCGACACTATATTCACAAAACACTACATGTCCTAAGCAGTCCGTCTCAAATCAAAATGTTACAGAGTATTCCATCCCATGGTGCTAAGGCTAGTGATATAGCCTAGCTGCTATACACAGTGCCACTGAGAGGTGATTTGATTATGCAAGTCATGGTCACCAACACAATCTCCTCACATTCAGCAACATTCAGTTAGCGTGGTTAAATAACCCAGATAAACTTTTAAGTACATGGATTGGATCAGCAGAGATTATCCAAGCCAGACCAATAATTGTGAGAAACTTGAAGCATGTGCGTTGCCAGACAAACGTCAGCTAGAGGAACGCTCTTTACGGTGCTCAGATGGACACTGTCCATCTGGACCTTGAATCCTGATATGAAGCACACCTTGATACGGGAGTGCGTCACTGATAATGTCGCAAAAGACATAGAAATTAGGTTCAGGTTAAATTGTTCAATCAAACACGTGCAGTTAAGCTTGACATGTAAAGGGAAAGAAAGCCACCTTATTTTAAGCATGTTTTCCATCATTCAATACTTAAGCCAGAAATTGTAAATATGAACAGCAGGACAGTGAAAAATGTGTTTTATTTAATGCTGACGTAGCACTTTGTTTAGGGCTCTGCAAATGAAAAGTCATGAATGAACATTTTTATTTCCAAACAAACCGCACAAAATGATTTAGTGGTTACTCTAGTTAAAAACAAACCAGCCCAGCATCATCAGGCCTATGATGGGAGAAAACACAACACTAGTTGATTATACCAACAAAGCCAATAGGGGTATATGGGCACTGCAGCATGCCATGCTTGATCAAGTTGGGCTTGTTCTTTGTGCATGGTGGTCTAGACGAGTGTATGCAGGGTCAAGGCCTTTGAGGAATTTCTACATGCAATAATTACTGATATGATAACTCATCATATTTTGTTTCATTTTTACTGGTATGAGCAAACAACTTAACATTCTTGAAACAGCTTTCTCTAAAATCAGTAGGATGCTAAATGTTTTTTAAGCATTTTGAATCAGGCAACTCACCTCAATTGATGGGTTACAAAATTAAATGTGACATGGTACACACAAGCCGATATCGGCTAAAGCGATACAGAGAAGTGATGTTTATTTAATAGAGGAGAAACTAGTGGGTGCAATAATAAGTAACATATTAGACAGTATAATCCATCATGGTGTCAGGAACTTGTATATGCATTTCTCCAACTGACTGTCCTCTTTATGAACCCAACATTGGTTTACTCATACGGGCAACTCTGCCTCACATACCAATTAATAACAAGCCATAATGTGACCTCTTGACCAAGCATGTATTAATCTACCAATCCTTTACAGTAAAGATTTATCAACATTTTGGGCTACACTATAACTGGGCAACACCCCAATGGTCCCATAGACACAAAGGCCCTACAGAAATATACACTCAGGTCGACCTCATGACTTGTTTTAGTGTTAGATAAATAGCCACCAGGATGTACTTTTGGTAGGACAACTAGCATTCAGTTTATTATTATGAAGGCTCATGCTACTCAACACATTCTTCAATTTGACGAAGCAAACTCAAAATTTGCTGCAAGCCATCTACAGCTTGCACATACTAGTATGCAAGCGAGATACGCACACAGCCGTTGGATGCTAGCTATTGAGAAAACTTGCAAGCTTATCGGCACACATCTAATAATAGCCTCACATCACTTGCAATTTACTCCAGATGCTATTCAGTCTCCCACACAAACCCCTCATTAATTTGCCACTGTATGACTGAACTTCAGTTACACCGTTAATGAATTCTGCTCAAGCAGCCAACCTGATGACCAGCCTTGTCAACAAGAAACTAGGTAATGGGAGGATGCTGTGCATAATAGGATCACTGTGTAAGAGGAATGTGCATAGAATTGAGGCTAGCCCTTGACATCCATGTTTTTTTAAATATTATACAATTAGCTCTGCGCAATGTCCAACATCAAAATAACAATGTGTCATACAATGAGTAGCATACAGTAATCATCCAATTGGCCAGCATACTAATTACTAGACGAAAACAGTATGTAACAACGTGTCTCCTTGATGGATCCACGTACAACACACATGTCCCCCACAGTGTAAGAATATGTATAAAAGTTTGGATGACTTCGCCAACACGATTGTCAAACACATCCTCGTGTCGCCATCTCGACACCAGGGTGTGTATTTAACACACAAATAAACGATCAAAACCCTAGTATTTCCAGGCAGATGTTAGAGAAAGGACATACTATATGCCATTTAACATGGCAAAACCAATTAAGGGCTAACACTATAGTATTTCCAGGCAGATGTTGGATAAAGGCCATAATGTATAAAGTGGTACCGTACCTTTGAGCTGAGGCAGAGGCGACAGCTCCACCAGGGCGCTCTGGGTCCTGAACTGGGAAGACCCTTGGGATTTTCTCTGTTTCTGGGCCTTCCTCATAGATTTCCTGGTGAAACCGTCCACTTTCTCTGATGCAGAGATAGCCGACATTTTTAGGCGTGAACTGGAAAACTGAACTTTTGTGAAACTATATAAAAAAAAAGACTATATCAAATAAGAGGCTGCAGTCCTCGTGTATTCTTCCATGCGTATTAGTGTCGATGAGCCAGCCGGGGATCGGACTCTACTCTGTGTGATCCAACATGGTCGGTTCAGATCGGGCTCTGACAGTCTCCAAAACCTGCGGCATTCGGCCCCCTTTCGGCAGATGGATCGTGAGCCTCGCTATTTATTAACAAAACTCGCCAGGACAACTCATCCAAGTCGACGGATGCAGTGTTCAATAGGAAAAAACACACCGTTTTTTATCTCTATATGCCGCATTAACATGACTGAAAAACGGCGTACCTGTTGCAAAACGTATTACATGCATATAAGAGGAAAAGTTGTTCCCCCCACTTGGCAATAAGGGGTTTAAGTGAGCTGAGGTTCAGAGCCGAGGGCTAGCGTACCATAGCTAATGTTAGCGTGCTAGCGTTAGCCGATGTTAACATAGCCCCGCTACGACGATAGTTTACGAATTCGGTGGATAAGGAAAGTTAATACGAGGAACTTCCTTTGATTTCGCGAGAGCACCAGTGCACGGATAGTAGTTACTAACGACGTAGTTACAGAGGATCTCGAGTACACCACATTAACCGAACTGTTGTGACTGTAGAAAGCACATTCAACCTTGCAATTCCACCGTTGTCTTTACCGTCTGGTGGACTGCAGTGTGACAGCTGTACGTCACTGACTGGCAGCCCGGCCGCCCAATCACAGACCAGAACCTTTAAAACCTTAAACTTTTTAGACGAATAGGATTACTGTAAACGAACAGTAACCATGTGATATGTGAAAACAAATAGTGACCTTTTGCAGTCTGTAGAAATTGCTTTGTTACATCAATGGTTCTACCTCCTAATAATGTGTTTGAGCAAATTGTTTATAAATGCAATGTATAGGAATCCCCCTCCATTACAGATGACAAAATGAATGAATAGCTTTTAAAAAATGTTAAATTTAATAAAATACACATTTGTGATGAACTAATACAAATAGCTGAAAGCATTGTTAATCTGACCTATTATAAACAATTTGTTAAATGACAACAAGCCACTTGGCAAAAAAAAGGACATGATATATTAACAATATATATTGTTCAAATGTATATTTACATGCACATTTGGAAAATAAGAATGCATCACAAATGTATTTTTTTTTACATATATTTTGGAGTGCTTTAGCCAGATTTAGAATGGTTTAAAACACAATATACACATATGATCAGGAATTTAAACAGCAGTCCATGGAGATTAATCCACTGTTCTTCTTTGGAAATATGAGGATATCTTCTTTCCATTCTGTGGGGATTGTTGGATCTGAAAAACAGAAAATACTAAATTAGAAATTGACTTTTAATTCAAAACATAAATGGGTGTAATTAATCAGCAAATCAATCCACCCACAGCCTAATTAATAGAGGCCAGCCAGGGCTGTAAAAACAGACAAATCTAAAATCAAATCCCAGGGACAACCTCTCTGGTTAACATGAGAGCTCGGTTATCACAACAGTATTTTCCGATTGGCTCAAACTGATAACAGATGACATCCCTCGTCCAGTGACAAGTGACATTATCTGGCCCTAATAGAACCATATAAAACATTGTTTGTCCCCTACCCTCCTTATATACAGAGTGGTCTGATTCAGTTAAATATGCCTCGTCTTACTGGTGACACCGGAGTCCTGCCATCTTGTTTCTTAGCACTCCTGGGGCTCCTGGGGCTCCTGGGGCTTCCTAGCCCGTTCTTTAACCTCTCGCCCATCATGGACAGCCAGTCCCCCTGCACGGGAGAGCAATTCTCCTTCCCTGGCGCTTGGTTGGGCGCTGCCGCCCGCCTGGCGCAGCTCTCCGACGGGGGCTCCGCCCCTGCCTGAGGCTCCGGATCCTGGCTGCAGGCGGCGGGGCAGCACACGCCCATCAGGGGCCGACTTCTCTTGGACGTGGGGTAGAGCTCGGCGACACACTCGCAGGGCCCGGCGCCCCCGCAGCTCCCCAGCGCTCCCTCTCCCGTGTCCAGCCGGCGTTTGGCCCGCCGCTCTGACGCAGGGGCGGAGCGCGGCGTGCCGGGCTGGGGGCACGGGCTCAGGGTCTGCCGTGGGGTCGGGCTGGCGGCGGGGGATCCGGGAGAACGGGCCAACCAGCTCTTGATGGACGTGGGCGTCCTCTGGCCGAGGGCGTTGGCCTTGGGGTCCCGGGTGCTGCTGGAAGACGGGGGCATGCCAGCGGTGCTGGAGGAGGGCGGCATGTTGGCGCCACTGGGTGCGCAGGCGGCCAGCTGAGGGGACGCCAGGCCTTCCATGCGATCCGTGTTGGGGGTCTTGGCGGGTGTGCTCATCTCTTGAATGGCAGTGTCTTAGGGAAGGGGCAAGAAGAGCTAAATCAGTTCAATTGAACGAATTTGGGGCGATTTCATGACTCATTTCAGGACTCACAAAACATGAATGATAGAGTCCAGCGCGTTCAGGCAGGATTGTTATGGTTCACACAAGAGTTCATAGGAGTACGTTTGAGATGTATTATGTATTGTCGTTGAGAAATGTATCCGAATGACATCAGAAATAACATCAATACTCAATTACAAGTAGTGAATTGAATACGCTTTGGTATAGTTCTCCTTGCACCTGGAGAGCGCAACCTTTCTTGCTCCAATTGTATCACCACCGTAGCCAACCAGTCTGATGGCCAAAAGTGAACAACATGTCATCACCTTCCCTTCTTTATTGTGTAAATTCCTTAAGATGTCACGCCTTCTTCAGACATGTGTCGTTTCCCCTTAAGGTATTGCAATTTAACTTTGCCTTTCTTAGCCAGGACAGTCTCCATGATGGTTCATTCCTCTCTACCTTTGTTTGGTTAGTAGGGGACTCAACAGGACCTAAATCGTTAGATGTTTGGGCCTACATTGTGACAGTTTATATGAAATATTTAACCACTCTCTCTGAAGATGTTCGCCAGTTCTGCCAGTGTGTATTCCCATGATCATGCTCCATTGAACCAAATGCATTAGCAATTAAAGTGTTTTACAAGGATTTATTTTTCATCATCAATGAAGCCTAGTCTAAGGTCTAAAGCCCCTTTAGACTTCCTGTTTTGGTAGCAATGAGAGCCGGACCACTGAACGTCTAGTACTTACTTGGACTGGATTTATTTAGGCCAGTAGAGGGGGTCTTAGGACATGCCCATCCCACAAGATTGGCCTGCCCAACTGTGGACTTGTTTCCATCGATTCCCCGGTCGAGACGCCAGATTCGCACAGTGTTGTCATCAGAACAGGTTGCTATCTGCCAAGAGAATATGAGAGATTAACAAAAGGCACAAATAAAAAAATATTTTGTATAAAGCGAAATGTAGACATACATATGGCAGTTGTATTAGTCACACTTTTGCTATACGCTATGCTGTAAATATCATCCTCGTAAACAAGCAAACCTTAGTAAAGTCTGTGGGGCTCCATGTGATTGATGTCACTTCCTGGCTATGTCCCTGAAGAAGCATGGGTGGCCGCTTTGGATCAGAGAGCTGGAAAACAAAAGTATCTGCTTGAGGAATGCAATAAAAGGTTGTAGATTACATGAACAAAAAAAATGTAGATGGTAACTTGTATATTAAATGATAGATAGCCATAGTGTGGATCTAACCTTCCAAATGTATGTTTGATGGTCGCTCGAGCCACTAGCCAAAAACTGGTCGTCTGGGCTTATGGTGGACTTGACATAAAAGGAAGAGTTGAGGTGACCACTAAAGACAGCAACTGTGGGGAGGAGAAAGGAGAATAGAAATCAAACAATTAAAACAATACAACTAAACACAATTAGGTAGCATTGTGGCAGAACCTATGGCATACAATATGACCATCTTTGTTTCACACACATTATGTGAAAAACGTGAATAATTTCAGACTATACACTATTATAGGAGTCTAATACTCAAATGTTCCACATCATCTCAGACAAGAGCAGGGGGTTCTCATTGCTGCCAATGTTGATACTGTATACAATACAGAAGATGAAAAGTGTACAGTGTAAACAATAGCACAGGCCCTGCGAATCTGCTTTTCTTCAGCTCTTAAAATGACCATGGCCAAGAAATTTGGGATGAGTAGCCCCATCTAGTGCTCAACAATGGTCATTTATACAGAAAAGTAAAACAGGATATGTGCACCAAAGATAATAATCATAGTGGTAAATAACATGCATAATTGTTATTGATCTGCCCGTTTACCTGGTGATGTTTTCATCCCGCTAACATTGAACATGTAGATATTGTCATCTGTACAGTTGGATATCAGATTGGAGCCAGTCGAGTCCAAAACAAGGCCAGAGTAGCCTGCAAATGTGGAAAAACATTTAGATGTTATTATCACGTCTTTCGGTCGAGTTTTATAGCTGCGTGGACAAACTTGACCTGAAGGAGTGTCGGAACAAACCTAGTTTGCGCGTGCTGGAGCCGGGATAGGGATACGTCTGGAGGGGCACAGGGTCGTGGTGGTGGGCAGTGTAGCTTTTCCTTAAGTCCCACATCTTTATAACACTGAAGAAGAATGAAACACACACGGTTTAAAAGGTTTATCCAGACAAATCTGTATTACTTAAAATAACATCAATCCCTTCTTTTAACTTGATGTGTTTCTCTATTGTGAACACAGAGATAAATCTTTGAACAAATCGGGATGGACAAAACGTGTCATCCTTGTGTCTGGGAAAGAGACAGATTTGCTGTTTCTGTACGGGACTCAACATTCTAAAGTCTGCATTGATACAACCCTAGTGTTCATCATCCATACATCCTTGAACGGCAGACATGTCAATCATGCCACTAAAGCCCTCGGTTGATGCTTACCCATCCACGGCGCCCGATGAGATGAGCGTGTGTTCATCCTGGAACAAAACCACCGTGACACTCTGCTGGGAGTGCTGTGTGAAAGAGGTTGAGATCGTGGTTCATTACATAGACCGTAATACATGTAGACCGTAGAATATAATAAAAATAATTAATAATTGATTGAATTTATATAGCGCTTTCCTAGACACTCAAAGACGCTTAACAGTGAAGGGGGGGACCTCCCTCACCACTACCAGTATGCAGACCGTAACGTATGTAGACCGTAACACATGTAAACTGCAACACATGCAGACCGTAACATATGTTGACGTAACATATGTAGAACGTAACATATGCAGACCGTAAATGTAAACCGAAACACATGCAGACCGTAACATATGCAGACCGTAATACATGTAGGCCGTAACACTAACACATGCAGACCATAATACATGTAGAGCATTATACATGTAAGGGAAACTCACCAAGCCATTAGCCATGCTCCGCACGCTCGGCCGTCTCTTCTTCAACTGCGAAGGTGTGTGTCGCTCGGATTTATTGTGTGCACCACTGATCTGTTTCACCTGCCTGTAGAAACCGTCTGTAAGGGAAAGATTATATTGAATAAAGAATCACATAGCAAACCAAAAGACCATGTCTGGTATAGGCAAACACTTCATATGTTCAATGTTTTGTTATTTGTTGTCCTGTGTAGATCCACTGAACGGGGCATGATGTTACCGATTGTTGGCAGGCCACTCTTGCCACCAATAACTGCTCGGTATTGTACGGTGCTTTGTTTAGAACCATCTACCAAACGGCGAACATCATATGTACCTTTTTTACTGCATCGAGTGTCCCAGACCATTATTTGTCCGTCTCGCCCCCCAGTACAGAAGACAGCTGTCGGTGAGAAGAGAACCAAGACGTTTGCATTAGTATGAGAGGAAAATAAGGCGCCAAGTACAGCACAAACTACAACAAAAAGAGTGCAACTAAACTGTACCTTTCTCCCGCTTTGAGAAGGCCACAGACTTGAGGCTACACTGGTGACCCTTGAAGGTGCCCAAGAGTTCACCAGAGTGCACATCCCAGAGTTTGGCCATCTGGTCACCTGAAGCGGTTACCTAAAGAACAAATATATAACAACTCAAATGAGACAAAAAAACTATTTATGAAGGAGTCCAACTCCCTATGAACTGAGAACAAAATATGTCAATCAGTTAATTGTGACAACAGAAAAGAGACGGGGAGATAAACAAATTACATACCACGCTAGATTCACCAGGCACCCACGCTATGTCAAAGACAGCATTCTCGTGTGCCATCCATTCTGTAGTTGAATATCAAGTAAATTATATTGTTATCCAGGTCTAGTTTGTGAACCAACCAACTACTCAAACAATTTCAGGTTTTGTAAACAGAATTCAGTTATAAGCGATTAGAGCGACAATGCTGTGATTGGCTGAGGCAATGCAGTAAACTCACCTTTAAGAATTGGGTTCTCACATCTCTCCGTGTTGTATAGCCTGACAATGCCTTCTTCGTTTGCCACGGCAAGGACCCTTTCCATACCTTTCACTGCACAAGGGAAATTAATTAGTTAGAGATGATGAATACGTCAGTGAACTGGATCGAATTAACCCAATAAACACTCGATGCATGACTGTAGCCCATTGCTGCATTACCAGAAGAGAACTCTAATCCAAACGGTGGAACGGGCACGCCCATGTTGCCGTATGAGATGTGTTCATCGTGTCGGGCACATTGGTAACCTTCTAGTAGAGAGGTCAATGGATACCTCGGGGAGGGAACTGGAGGAAGGAAAACATGAATACGTGTTACATATACAATGAGGTATAAATCATATGACCACATCAATATATCTTGGCAATACATTACGGGATTATGCATTGTTCACCAACACATTCTCGAACCATGCAGCTACTTTATATTTGTATTACTCAAGACAAAAGAAACGTAATACATTTGCAAGCAAGGCCAGCTCCACAATAATAAAGGTAGATCCTTTTGTTAAACCATATGCGATTTGAGATCAGCTAACGTTATTCCGTTGCTAACGTTGTTATGGTATCGGAGCAGCCGAAACGATAATAATGTAATTCATTTTCGATCGCTGTGTTTCTCACCATTGTGCCTCTTTCTGTAGACTCCTCGGTCAACAAGTGAACGAAAAAGCATCGTTTAAACTCTGGAAGAAGTAAACGCGTTCTTATTTCAACCGGATTAGAGACCTCTTCGGATCCGCGGTGGTCGCAACCTGTAGCTTCGTATTTCCCGCGAACAGGACGTCCCTCCGAAGAACCAAATCCCCCGCCAAACTGACGTCACGAGCTGCCATTGGCCAGTAGGCCGTCTCTTCCTCTGACGTCACGTACTGTTTCCTTCTCCTGCTCGAACTTGGGGCCATATTAGTCTATTATTCATTTGAACAATGTGCTTTTTCCCCCTCCAAGTTGGTTGTTTCAAAAGCAATCATACGTGGTACTTGTGTGTGAATTGTCTCTCTGGGGAACACTGTTGAACGAAATAAAACCAGGAGGAAAAAAAACCAATAATGTATGATCAAAGAAACATATCCGTTATGAAAATAAATATCAACATACCACTATTTTAATGTTGCCTTACAATGCATGTTTACAGTTTCTGTTATAAAGCCAGCTTCAGAGAATAGGCACATGATTGAAAATGTCATTTAATTTAACTGTAATTATCCCACGTAAATAACGTTTAATATAGCCTATTATCATCTTAAAATGTGCGTTGCTAAAGCAGCAAGACCAGAAGGCCCAGGATGAACATTCACATGAAATTAAGGAATCTGCCAGATATACAAGCCTAAACAGACTGAGCCAAGTCCTGTTACAGAAAAAGATTGGATTTGATCAATATTGTTAATAACCTCCGTTAAATATTCCATAAAATTGTAGTCACCATTTGTATTGCTAAAACTGCAACAGCATTTCTCATGCGAGAAGCGACCAATCAATATATGCTTGGTTAAGGATTTTACAGTACTACATCTCTCTTGAATACTCACATATCAAAGGATGCATTCTGATGAACAATCCATAACTATTTGGAGCCAACATTTTAAAACAAAATGAGCAAATCTAGAGCTGGCGTCCCCTTTCTACCGGCTCCATGCAGGGAAAATAACTTTTCATTAAATACAATTGTTGGGACTTTAGGATTAAGCCAAGTGGAGCAGGTGGGAGGACCGGGGTCGCTAGAATTTGGCCGGGCCTTAGTGGTTTGGGAGCAGGATTTGTGCTGGTGTGTAAACATCAAGATGGGCTATGAGTGTGGGATGCTTGAGAAGGGGCCATATGTACTACTGCACTGCAAGAAGTAGGAGATGGAGACATTGTTTTGCTCTTTGGCAGACATTACCCAGGGGAAAAAATACTATAGTTTACTCCAGCATTTACTACAGTATACTATATATTACTGTAGTATACTATAATATACTACAATATAGTGTGGGATTTACTAAAGTAATTTTCCAGACATTGTAGTGTACTATGGTAAATACTATAGTAAGTTACTACACAGTGTAGTATACTATAGATTACTATACTATGCTACAATATAGTGTGGGATTTACTATAGTAATTTTCCAGACATTGTAGTGTACTATGGTAAATACTATAGTAAGTTTCTACACAGTGTAGTATACTATAGATTACTATACTATACTACAATATAGTGTGGGATTTACTATAGTAATATTCCAGACATTGTAGTGTTCTATGGTAAATACTATAGTAAGTTACTACAAAGTGTCGTATAGGCCTACTATAGATTACTATACTATACTACAATATAGTGTGGGATTTACTATAGTAATTTTCCAGACATTGTAGTGTACTATGGTAGATACTATAGTAATCTGTAGTATACTATAGTTTACTATAGTAAGGTTCAAAAACACTACAATATTTACTATAGTATATATAGGGTGTACTATAGTTTATTTACTATAGTAAAGAATTTTCTGTAGTATACTATAGATTACTGTAATAAAACTACTATAGTAAGGTTAAAAAACACTACGATATTTACTATAGTATATATACGGTATACTATAGTTTATTTACTATAGTAAACTATAGATTTTTTCATGTGGGTAGTGTGACCACTATCTTGGGTCCTGCCGCCTGCATATGATCAAGCTCTTCAACTCCTCTCTGTCCCATGGAACGGTCCCCTCTGCCTTCAAATCTGCTGCTGTCACCCCCACCCTCAAGAAACCTGGTCTCGACCCCTCCTCCCTCAGTAACTACCGCCCAATCTCCAACCTCTCCTTCCTCTCCAAAACCCTTGAACGCATCGTCACCACACAACTCCAATCTGGCTTCCGCCCCCTCCACAGCACAGAAACCGCTCTCCTCAAAGTCCTCAATGACCTCCTCATCTCTGCCGACTCTGGTTCCCTCAACTTCCTCATCCTCCTTGACCTGAGTGCAGCTTTCGATACTGTAAACCACACCATCCTGCTCACCAGACTCAGCAACCTCAGAATCGAAGGAACTGCACTTAGCTGGCTTCACTCCTACCTCTCCGACAGATCTCACTTCATCTCCCTCCACAACCACACATCTGCCACAGCCACCGTCACACAAGGTGTTCCCCAAGGTTCTGTACTTGGCCCCCTCCTCTTCATCATCTACCTCCTCCCCCTTGGTCAGTTATTCCGCCATTTCTCCATGGACTTCCACTGCTACGCCGACGACACCCAGATTTACCTCAGCACCAAATCCCCCCACAACCCCCCCCTCTCCCACATTGAATCCTGCCTGTCTTCACTCACTCTCTGGATGCAAAATAACTTCCTGAAACTTAACAGCAACAAAACTGAACTCCTCCTCATTGGCTCCAAATCCACCCTCAGTAAACTCGCAAACCCCCCCACACTCACTATCGACGGCACCACGGTCTCTCCCCCAGGCCCGCAACCTTGGCGTAATCTTTGATTCCACCCTCTCCCTTGAACCCCACATCCGCCACACTGTCAAAACCTCCTTCTATCTCCTCCGTAATATTGCAAAGATCAGATCCTCCCTCACACCTCACGCTGCAGAAAGACTCATCCATGCCTTCATCTCCTCCCGCCTTGATTATTGCAATTCACTCCTCGCCGGCATCTCCACCACCTCCATCAACAGACTCCAACTGGTCCAGAATGCAGCAGCCCGTCTCCTCACTCATACTAAAGCGTGGCACCACATCACCCCAGTCCTCAAGAATCTCCACTGGCTCCTCATCTCACATCAGATCCACTACAAACTCCTGGTCCTCACCTACAAAGCTCTCCACCATATGGCCCCCCCATATCTCTCTGATCTTCTCTCCCTCTACCAACCCCCCCGGGCCCTCAGATCCTCCTCAGCTGGTCTCCTCTCCACCCACACATCAAAACTCCACAGCCTAGGTGACAGAGCCTTCTCCAGGACATCTCCCAGGCTCTGGAACTCCCTCCCCCTACATATTCGTGACTCTGAGTCCCTCACCATCTTCCAGTCCCGCCTCAAGACTCATCTCTTCTCCTCTGCCTACCCCTAGATCACTCACTATCTCTAGCCCCATCAACTTCCCCTATGTAAAGCGCTTTGAGTACGTGAAAAGCGCTACATAAATTGAATATATTATTATTATTATTATCAAATCCATGCACACCGTAGAACAGAAGTGATTTTGGTTCGTTTCGTTTTTATCTGTATTTTCTTTATATCGATTTTTTTCCTTTATTTGTTTTACTATTAATATTTTATTATTTGTTTGATTAGTAGTACTGACCACTAAACCCGTGTGGAAGCTATTCGCCTGACGGCATTCAAGGCCCCCTATCTAAAAGAACATAAACGCATGCAGTAAAAACCTTTAACCAAGGGGGGCAGCAATACGGCTCTCCCGGTTGAGACAGCCGAAAATCGGTTAGGAGAACAAGTGCAATGCAAGCGTTGTATTGTTGAACACCCATGGTACTTGGAATCCCTGTCCGTGGTTTAATACCTCATTTAATCAGTGATTCACAAACAAACAGCGATGGCTCTCTCCACAGCCCGCTCCTTCTTGTCAGAGGCGGGGTATGGGGAACAAGAACTGGACGCCAATTCGGCTCTGATGGAATTGGACAAAGGTGTGTTTGTTAAGCTAGTTGACGTTAGCAACAAGTTAGCATCCCTGGAGAACGCCCATTATTGTGTTTGACATACATATGATCACATATTTTATCATTAATGTGTGATGATGTTTCCTATTAATATATGTCCCTATGCCATATAACGATCAGCCTCACAATTACTGCAATAATTGTTGCTGCAATGTGGCTGTTGAGGAACGAAGCATAATAATTGTACTCTTGTGTACTTGTACAATAAGATAAATTAAAAGTAATTCCGATTCTGATTACAGGGTTGAGATCGGGTAAACTCGGCGAGCAATGCGAAGCAGTGGTGCTGTTTCCCAAACTCTTCCAGAAGTACCCTTTTCCGATTCTCATCAACTCGGCGTTTCTGAAACTAGCAGACATATTCAGACTCGGGTACGTACACTGTATGATCACGTTCTTTGTTGATAAAGTTTGCATGTGAGGTCTGCAATACTTCATGGTTGTTTCTCTTTTCAGGAATAACTTCCTGCGGCTGTGCGTGCTGAAGGTAACCCAGCAGAGCGAGAAGCACTTGGAGAAGATCCTCAACGTGGACGAGTTTGTCAAAAGGGTATTCTCTGTGATCCACAGCAATGACCCTGTGGCGAGGGCGATTACCCTCAGGTATGTATGATAAATTGGGCAGTTATGTTTAGGCTAGATATATAAAATGGTTTAAGATGCAATACACAGAAGAATCATAGTCGACAGATGACATGCCTGCAGTGCAGACATATACCATGGTGATCCTGATATGCTTCTTCAAATGCGCACTTTGTACATCTGTCACATGTAATACCTCTAAAACATGTTTGTTGTTTTTATGCACTCAGAATGCTTGGTAGTTTGGCCTCCATCATCCCAGACAGAAAGAATGCCCACCACAGTATTCGCCAAAGTCTGGACTCTCATGACAACGTTGAAGTGGAGGCTGCAATATATGCTGCTGCAAGTTTCTCTGCCCAATCCAAGTGAGTGCCAATGGGTTTGCCATTATATTGGTGTTGGTCAATCCCAGTGTTTTTTTTTTTTTTTTTTTACAGCATATAGAATCCTTCCATTGTAATATATTCACCATCAAACTGTCTCTTTTTGTGATGTCTTCCAGGGATTTTGCAGCTGGAATATGCAACAAAATCAGTGAGATGATTCAAGGTATAAACACTCAAGGCGATGAGCAGTCCCCTTCCCATCAACATAAAAACCCAAGCTTTACTATTCCTTTGTTCTAATATTGCTTTGTGTGTCAATATTATAACAAACAGCTAGTCCAAAACGGATATTTTGACAAAAGTAAGGATTTTTCTCCTTACAATCCCAAACAGTACTATCATATCCTAATCATACAACTGACTATCTCTTTGGTCCGGAAATGTTGCGGGAAAGGACCCAATTTTATCAAGAATCCCTCGTGGCAACAATACTTTATTTCTGTACATGTATGTACTAAGCCTTCACGGTGTAGGTCTGGCTACACCATGTACTATGTACTAAGCCTTCTGTACACGGTGTAGGTCTGGATGCACCATGTGTACTAAGCCTTCTGTGCACGGTGTAGGTCTGGCCACCCCAGTGGACCTGAAGCTGAAGCTGATCCCCATGCTGCAGCACATGCATCACAACGCCAGCCTGGCTTCGGGCAGCCGAGAGCTGCTGCAGCAGCTGGTCAACTCCTACCCCTCCACCCCCATGGTGATCGTCACCCTGCACACCTTCACCCAGCTGGCCGCCTCCTCCCTCATCGATATCCCCAAGCAGGTTGGACGGACGTGACGTTAGACAATAATTACTGCTTCTTTGTCCACCGTCAGCATCGACCCATACCATACTGGGAAGAACCCGTCCTCAGCCCACCCGGTTGTTCGTCTTTAGCCGGACCCATGGCTGAGGGTACCAACTGTTCTGTATTGGGAAAGCTAGAGTTTCTACTAGTGTGTTGACTTGTGGCCGGAACAGATGACTGACGTAGACTGATATTGTAGCTCAGGCTGATGAGTAACGTTGTACTGTAGTTTGACTCACTCTGTCTGCCAGTCTAGCCACCAGTGCTATCAGTCTCACAGACTGGTGTGTGTATTTTGGGCATGTCGGACTGACACTGAGCATTGTACTGTAGTTTGACTAGCTAGCCTAGTTGGAGTAACCTTCAGTCCGACTAGTTGGTTAATTGTAACCTTTAGAGAGCTCTGTTGATCAGACTACACTGGCTCAAAAAATAATAGAAAATGTAAAATGAGTCAATAGTTGTTGCTTAAGACTATTTGGCATTCAACAATTTACTTTTCTCAGACCACTCCGGCTTTCAGTGGTGTTTCGGAAAAAGGCAAATGTAATATCCTTTTTATTTCCTCCTCATAATATAGTTGCAGCTTCTTCTTCAGTACCTGAAAGACGACCCGAGGAAAGCCGTGAAGAGATTGGCTATTCAGGACCTCAAGCTTTTGGCTAAAAAGGCCCCCCATCTCTGGCTGAGAGACAACACCCAGGTGAGAAATCCCAAAAATGAAAAGCTACAATTATGTTGCAAAAAATAGGGACCTCTTCATGGAAATTTTGAATGCATCATGTTCCATACACAAATATGACACCATTGCTCTGGAGTTCTATGACGAGGTGAAGTGTGGGCGTGGGGGTGGGGGTAGATTTATTTTCAAATTGGCACAGAGTTTGAGATTGGCTACACAGAGTGGGAATGCTGTATTCAGTAATGGCGATTCACATTGCCTCTGTGTGCCTCTGCAGACCCTGTGCGAGTGTGCCTTGAGCAGCCCCTACACCAGTCTGAAGCTGGGCATGCTGGCCGTCCTCTCCACCCTGTCCGGGACCATTGCCATCAAACAGTACTTCAACCCAGGGCTGGGTGAGAAGCTCTGACATAGATCCCTGGCTCCTTTAAAAATACACATTGGTTGGATGTTTTTCTAAGGAGTCTTACAAGCACTTTGAGGTCATTGTTTTGCAGTTCGACAAAGTGTGGATCCAAACGGAATGACGAATGTAATAAAGATCCCATAGTCTATAACAATTCTCTCCCTCCTTTTCTCGCTCTCGCTTTCTTTCTTTCCCCTCTCCCTCCAGGGAGTGCTTCAGTTCCTCTTCGCCTCACCGACCTGGTTAAGCTAGCGCAGGAATGCTGTTACCACAGCAACCTGGCCGTTGCTGCCCACGGGGTCGGCGTGCTCACCAACATCGCCATATCCTGTCCAGATCAGGGTTGGTTGCACTGCAGACACTGCCCTTTTGGTTGCGCTAGCAATTAAGGGAGGATTAATTAATTAATTAATTAATTAATTACTCATCAGTGTATTGGACCACAATTAACAGATACAGTTTATTGGTGATGCATTCTTTCTGTTATGTTGTCGCTGAAACAACGGTCCATAGATATAATTACATTGACATATACATGTCACAAGTTACCAGAGCTTCAGGTGGTGTATAAAATGTGCCTATCACCATAGGGGAAACTTTATAGTAGAAAAATGGCCAAAGATTTCTGATTCTCCATAACAAAATTCCTTTTCCATCGATTGATTTAATAGTTTTTTTGAATCTTTAAAAAACACTGCGATAGCTGTCGCCGTCAGTCGTGGTTTAATAGGATGAGCGTCCACCCTGCCCTGTCTTGTGGGTCCCCAGACATAGTGCAGCTGGAGCAGGACACGGTGCTGGGAGTGGAGGCCCTGCTGACGCTCTGCTGCCAGGACAGCAGCCCCGGGGCACAGGCCTGCCTCAAGGTAGGTCGAAACTCCAAACCTCCCTGGTCATCTGATGAAGGGAAGTCTGTAGCAACGGCACTTTGTAATGCATTCTAAAAATGAGCAACTGTAGAAGTGTTGACTCTGTGTCCATGCAATGACTGGCTACGGCGTTGGAAGGGGAAAGTAAGCCCTCTCTCTCTCTTCCCCCCCCCAGAGAACGCTCACCTCTCTGGTGTGCCTGCTGAAGAGCCGGCCCCACCTCAGCCAGTCGGCCGTGGAGTTCCTGCTGGGCCAGCTGCAGACGTCCTACGACGAGGCGCGGGCCCTGGTGTGCCACGCCCTGGCGGCCATCGCCAGCCACCTGCCGGTGCTGGGGGACGGCATGCTGGGGGCGCTGGTGGACCTGTACCGCGTGGCCTGCAACTCCTCCACCGACATGCAGCAGGAGCTCCTGGTAAGGGGACCGCGTCCGCTCACACAACCAGGATGTGAGGGGCATGTTGGGCTTCTGTGGCAGGATGGTTTTAGGTAGAGAACCAGGCCATCTCTGCCCTACGTGCGTTTGAGCCAAGTCAGAAAGACATGAAGGCTCGTGCTCAACTACAAGAATACTATTGTATTATTATAAGTATAGATTATAAACGTGAATTACCTACTGAACAGACTATATATTGCTGCCATTGTAAGAGAACCCTTCAATAAGAACAAGTGCGATTAGTAGTTACAATGCTAGTGGCTCTATCGGCATATACCTACTCAGTATCGGCCGATAATCAAGTTCAGGAATCTGAATCGGTATCGGAACAACAGCTCTAGTTTTAGGATAGTGGTCATCAGACTTGCATTACAATTTATTCATTTAGCAGACACTTTGATCCAAGGACACTTTAAAAGTGGGCTGAGGACTTTCAAGGCATACAATCCATATATAAATGACTACAAAACATTATATTAACCCACAACCCAGGGAAAAAGACTTGGTTCTGGATATATAGGGGCGACATTACATTGTGTTTATTGCGTTCTGTAATAGATTTTTCAAAATGAGATTCTACTGACCCGGGTAAAATGTAGTCAACAAGTTGACTACATTCAACTACTCTTGTTGATTGGATGCGTTTATCCCCCCCACAATGCTTTATCACTGGTGTTACTGTTAGGTTTCCTTGGCGACGGTGATCTTCGTGGCGAGCCAGACTTCTCTGTCGGCGGAGGTGAAGCTGGTCATCAAGCAGCAGCTCCAGAACGTGGCAAACGGCTGGACCGTGTACCGCATCGCACGCCAGGCCTCGCGCATGGTATGAAAGCAACCACGCCTCTTTAACCATGCAACGTCCCTCAGTGTTTTGATTGGTCCAGACATGGCAAGCTAGTTATCTAACGTAAGTTTGAACCATGGTCCAAATTTTTGGGAATGGGTTTCATTGTTGTTAATGGGATCCAGTTGTATGACCTGAAATAGCTGGATGTGAACACGTTGACATCTCTCGGCAAATCAAATATATATATATTTTTAAAAAAGAATACATGGTTGTTAAAAAAAGAATAAACCTTTAAACAAATTTACTTTAATGGCCAATTAAGTCCAATTTTGAAATCTGATGTACTTAAAAAATCGAAACCAACAAAAATCCTTGACAGTATCATAAAAACTATTCCAAAACTGAAATGCCTGCTCCCAAGCTCCAAGTCCCGGAAGGCGAAAGGCCTCTGTTCTGGTTAACCCTGCTCTCTCTGGTCCTCAGGGCTGCCACGACCTGTCCAGCGACCTCTACCAGAGCCTGCGCACGCGCGTGGCCTCGGAGCACTTCTACTTCTGGCTCAACAGCCTGAAGGAGTTCTCCCAGGCGGAGCAGTGCCTCAGCCACGTGGAGGACGGCAACTACAGCGCCGCCATGAGTGCCATCGCCGAAGCCCTGCGCTCATACCAGAAGGGCGTGGCCTCACTCACGGTCAGTAGCTCTCGAGGGTCTCTGCAGCGCAGTACCCACCCGGTCACATTGGATGGTTGCATCATGTCATAGCATATCGGAAATCTGAAAATGGATTCAGAATACAACTCGGCATTCAACTTCGATATATGGTGTATCGAAAGGTACGAAAGGACATGCACCTTTTTTTTTTAATAGTGTGTCTCCCCTCATTTTAATGAATAAATGCTGTACAAGTAGGAATCTTGATGGATTCAGTGCTCCTGTGCTGCCCTGTCATTATCATGGATCCACCAACACAGACAATGGTGCCAATCGTCCCCCCCCGCCTCCTCCTCCTCCAGGCTGCGAGCACCCCGTTGAGCCCGCTGAGCTTCCAGTGTGACTTTGTGAAGCTGCGCATCGACACACTGCAGGCCCTGTCGCAGCTGGTCTGCACCTGCAACAGTCTGAAGACCAGCCCGCCGCCCGCCATCGCCACCACCGTGGCCCTCAGCTCGGGCAGCGAGCTGCAGCGCTGCGGACGCATCTCCATGCAGGTGACACACACCTCGGATGTACAGACAGAATTACACACACACACACGCGCACAGACAGAATTACACACACACACGCAAGCGGCACAGACAGAATTACACACACACAGCATTACAAACACAAACACACAAAGAATTACGCACGCACGCGCTCGCAGAGAACACACACACACACGCGCGCGCAGAGAACAACACACACACACACACACACACACACACACACACACACACACACACACACACACACACACACACACACACAGAACACACAAACACACACGCAGAGAACAACACAGACATGCAGAGAACAACACACACACACAGAACAACACACAGAACAGCACACAGAATCAAACACATAATTTCACAAAGAGAGGAAATGATTGCAGTGGTGCACACAACTGTTGGCCTTGTGTGGAGGAATAAATGTCAAGATCAACTTGTGTATGTACAAAGAAAAGAGTGTTAAAGAGATGAGGATCAGTGAAGGCTTTAAATAACTCCTCCTATTTTGGATTTATAAAAAGATAATGAGGCCACAGCTAGTAAATATTTGTCTCTGGTTGTTCTGTTTTTAGATGAAGGTGTCCATGGACGAGTTCAAAAGCCTTGCAGCGCGGTACGGGGACCTGCATCAGTCATCCTTCGATGCCGACTATGCAACCCTGCGCAACGTGGAGCTGTATCCTTACCATCAACCCCCAGATGCTGGAGGGATCTCACACACCGACCGCGTCACACACCACACATCACTTTATAGATAGCGGCGCTCCTAATGCTCGCAGCTTGTGTTGTTTCTGTCCTTAACCCTTGTGCCTAGGCAGCAGCAGAGCTGCCTACTGGTCTCCCATGTCATCGAGGCCCTGATACTGGACCCACAGACTGCCAGGTGAGGGCTGTGTGCACCTGTAACAGTTAGGTGATGTACCATAATAAGCGAGACCATCCTTATCCTATCAGTGATTCAAAGACCAGGGTAATTTGAAAAAAGGCGAACAATATGATTGGTTGGTTGTTGTTTTTTTACACATAAATCCATGTCACTAATTATGGAGGGGAGTGCTCAGCTTAGAGCTTAGTGGACTAAATAAAATTGTTTGAACACGCTTCACAAGACTGAGAACAAGTCCACTCCCCCAGGCTCCTTGTCAAACCAGTGTAGTGTTAGTCACTGGGATCCCAAGAAGAATTATTGATGACCTTGTGATTTTAAGCATCTGGCTCTCTATTTTTGTCTCACTCTCTCTGTCGCGCTGTTTCCTTGCGTCCAGCTTCCAGGAATACGGCACCCTGGGGTCGGTCCGGACGCAGAGCGAGTATGAGCGGCGCATGATGTCGGTGTTCAACCACGTGCTGGAGGAGGTGGAGGGCCTCAGCAAGAAGCACCCACCCGTCTCGTACCTGGTGAGGTTCCACCCCCCAGGAGTCAAACCCTCCCATTGAAGGGCTCCTATTGAAAAGGGAAATAGACCATTGTTTTAACGTAAGGTTTTTAACTAGAGTAATGCAGTGGGCTTCAGTTTTGTTCACGGTCTTGTTTTCTAATCTGTTCTGTTTGTGACAACTGTATTTATCATGTCTTTGTTTGTGTTTCAGCACACGGGTTGTCTGTGCGATGCGGTCATAGCACTGCTCAAGGTGCCCATGTCCTTCCAGAGGTACTTCTTCCAGAAGCTCCAGTCCACGAGCATCAAGGTAGCCCTTTTGTGTTTTCACAACCCCTCCTATTGCAGCACACGGAACGAAGACCACTTCTGAATCACAAAAGCAAAGTCGTGTCCAACGTGATGGACTGTGACCAATCAGCTAGGTTTTATGGGACATTGCTATCATCTTTATTTATGACCTCCCGAAATAGCTGTAAATCTACAACAACACACTGTCGCATCATAAAAGCTCAATTTTCGCCGTCACAATCTTATTATTTCTCCTTGTTTTGATTTAAATTGTCATTTAAATGTAATCAATTTTACAATATGGTAGTATTTTTGTAGAATGAAAATGTAGATTATGGAACCTTTCTTTTTTAGGAAACGATTTGTACAACATTAATTGTAACTCCTTAACAATAAAAAAACAACATACCATGCTTGGAATATCCTTATTCCAACAATCCTAAATGTAAATGTTCTTTATTCCCCTGGCTGATGCTCTGATGGGTTCGGCCCATACATCTCCCTCCCCTTCAGCTTGCCCTTTCCCCGTCACCACGGACACCAAGCGAGCCCATCCCGGTGCAGAGCAGCCAGCAGCTGTCCTTGAAGGTGGAGGGTGTGGTGCAACACGGCTCCACCCCGGGGCTCTTCAGGAAGATCCAGTCGGTGTGCCTCAACGTCACCTCCGTGCTCCAGAGCAAGACCGGAACGGATTTCAAGGTACGCGTGGAAGATGCTGCTTATCCACCTGGCTAATGTCGGTTTCAAAGTTTGCACGTAAACATCTTGGTTAGTTTACTTCAGGTGAGCATTCTGAGCCAAGGGCTCCACTGAAATGCCTGGATACCTTCAGTACCACACCCACACATGTTTATACATGGTCTACCAGGCGTGCCATGAAGTCTTTGCCTATAAAAACATTAAATGTGAGTGAAAGTGGTGAGTTGGCGCTAGTATCGACAATGAAGAATTGAAGCTTGGCGACAGAGCCTGGTGATCATTAGCCTGTATTAGCGGCAGCGTTTACCAGGCACTTTAAAGAGCTGACGGGGCTTGTTAGATGCTGCAACAACAAGTTGGCGTTGAATTTTTTGGGCTCAGTATACCTCCATTACTTTCTCGTCCAAGGGAATGCTTGTCTAATGGTTGGTTTGTTTTGGGTCACTTTGGACACTTTGATCCTATCTATTTAGTTTAACTGTACTCCGTCTTGTTTACGCTCTGTTCAGATCCCACTGGACACCAAGACCAACGAGATCGAGCAGCGCGTGGAGCCCCACAACGACTACTTCAGCACCCAGTTCCTGCTCAACTTCTCCGTGCTGGGGACGCACGCGGTCGCCGTGGAGGCGTCGGTGGTGGACGAGAGCGGCATCGAATGGAAGACCGGCCCCAGGGTCGCGGTGTCCGTCAAGTCCCTGGAGGACCCGTACTCCCAACAGCTGAGGCAGCAGCAGCAGCAGCAGCAGCAGCAGCAGAGTGGAGCGCAGCCCGCGCCTCAGAGGAGCGTGTACGGACGCTTCTAACACCAAATAGGCTCTTTTTATTATTGTGATTGCTGCAGTGTGAAACCATTGTTTCTTGTTGACGACCAACTTGTAAAGTTTTTTTTCTTTTCCAAGGATTAAAAGATACCATTTTGGAATAACTTACCTGAGTATTTATTTGAGTCAGATTTGGATATTGAGAAACAATCACTACTGAATAGTTTGAAATGTACATTTGATTTTATATTGCACTGTTTGGTTCAACTGTGGATGTCCTTGGGTATGTGGCCTCGGTCATCATGTGTTGCAGTCTATGCAATGACCAACAGGGGGCAACGGATCACCGTCAGCCGTTCGAGTCCACTGTCACTTGCAGCTGCTGGTTTGTAGCATCCGCAATTAAACTTAACTTTATTGCTAAGTCATAGTAAATGCGGAAAGACGAACAACAGCCCTGTAAAAAAAATTCTAGCCCTGTTGGTGAGAACGGGGTGAAACCGTGATCCTCACAATCAGCAGCATGTACATGAACCAGACCAGTAATGATATTACGAGATTGCGTTTGATTGGCATCTGCGCCAGTGTTGCCAGATTGGACCAGATTTCCCCACCCAATCTGGCAACGCTAGTCGTAGCGCATCTCAGCTAGTGTTGCCAGATTGCGCGGGAAATATGTCCCAATCTGGCAACACTGATCTGCGCACTGGGTCGCTGCTGGTCGCTAGCAGCTCAGAGACTCCGTACTCCGTTACGAAGCGACGCGGAGCAGAGATAACGGGTTGCACACGACGGACAAACCCCCGACCACCGCCGCACACGATGCGTCTTTTAGTCTCTATTTTATGAACACCATCGGACTTGGCGGGCTTCGGTGTGCACAAACGGCGTCGTCTCCCGTCCGTGTTTCGCCGCCCATGGGAGCGCAGTAGCTAGCTAACTGGAGGATGATGATGTCTCATCGGTGGAATCACCCCGACTGAGATGGACCCAGCGACCCAGCTACGGCGGAGTCGTAGCCTGCTAGCCAGCTAGCGAGCCGAGCTCTCATGATCGGACCCCTTCTGCGACGAGCGAACGGCCGGGAGAGATCCGTCCCCGACACGATACTTTATTCAGACCCCGTTATGAGGCTGTACGGATTCCAGCGAGACATGTTAAAATGTTAACTAGCACCGTTGCTAACTTTACCTAGGCTAGGTTAGCCACACGTGACCCCATCCTTGCATACATCTCTGCCGTCCTCCGGGTGATTAAGTGACGTTCGTGTGGTAAGTACCACCCAGTGGGTGTCTTCTGTTTCCCACTCACACATGAAGCACTCTCCGTGCTGTTGCGGTTTGGATTTGGGCTGTGTTCGTGCAACCGTTTGCTGGTTTGTTTAAATCACGTTACTGGACTCGCACCGTGGAGAGGGGGGGGGGGACTCGCAGGGTGTGGAGGAGAAGTGTTGTGCTGATAATGGGTGCTTTAAAACATTCGTCCTACATGGCATGTCTTAAGCATCTGCTCCCGTTATGCTAGCTCAGCCTAATGGAGGCTGGGGAGCACGCCTACTCCTGTCCTCCTCTCCTGGTCCCAGTGTGGCCCTGGTCCCAATGTGACCCCCTCCCCTAGTCCCAGTGTGGCAACCTGCCCTGGTCCCAGTGTGTCTCCCCTTCCCAGTTATTGTTACCAACGGGTTATTGGCGCACACGCTGGTGTCTGCTAGTAACACAACGATGCACATAACAATAACTTTGGTGCATCACAATAAAATTGTGATGTAGATAGTTTCAAATCCATCGTTGCACATTGTGGATATGCCAGTGCCCCAAATAGCTCGACAAGCACCGAAGAGCCAGTGTCCTCAACATTTCAGTTCCCCATACTGTTGCTATAGCTATCTAAACACAGAATGGAAACCGTTCATGCCAGTAATGATGAGTGCCGGCGTGATGTTCCGCTTCTCTGCTTGACTTGGTAGTGGGCATCTTTGTGGGTGGGTGTGGAGGAAGGTAAACATGATGGTAACCGCCGCTCTTGTCTCTGCAGGCAGTGCGCACCAGGATGGCGGAGCTAATGGACAGCGCCCGGAAGCTGGGCTGGGTTCTCCTGAATTGTACCGTTCGTTTTATTTTTATGTTCATCAACAACTTTGTAGCCATACCTTCCTACTGTTTATACCTTATACTTCTTCAACCGCTGAGAATATGGGACAGTCCTACGTTTTGGTACATTGAAGGAATTATGTTCAAATGGATGCTGGCCATGGTGTCTTCGTGGGGCTGGGTCGCAGGGTATACAGGTAAGAGGCTTCCTCAGCCCTGAACGCATTGCATGCACACATGTTTTCACAACTGTTTGCAAAGCATTTGAAAGTTTCCTGTTCGTTAAAACTGGTTTGTGAAGCTGCACAGAATGTTGCTGTTATGGTCATTTCCCCTCTCTGGATGTTCTCCCACATGAGCTATGTTTATACTGAGATCATGTTATATCCAGAGACTAAGTGATGTTTTTAGTGAGGAGCGTGATCTTGGAGAATAGTCTATTCACTTGTTCCATTTTGAATGATTTAAATGATTCATAAACAAGAGGAGGATATGTATAATGTTTGGCTTATTCACTTATGAATGACTGATACATCAATCTTGTAAATAATTTCGTAATAACACAGACATATCAACAGATGTTGTAAAATAACTGTTTTAAGGGCGGTTGGTTGGTTCCTTGTAAACCAACTGGCCTAATGCTTAACAGGGATTCAGCTCCGTCAGTGGTGTTTGGTTGCAACGGGCCACAAGCTAAATGTTTACAAATTACTAAGTGCTGAACATGGCCTGCTTATAAATAATGAAACGCATTCTGCCTATGGAACACCTGGTTGGAAGATGAGAAACTGCGAATGTTAACAGACATGCCATTGAGCAGTGCTCTGAGCATGGTCAGGTTGTGATTATTTGGGACCCAAAATGCCACCTTATCAATATGGATTATAAATAAATGAATAGATCCTAATTGGGAATAGGTGCATTTGAAGGGAAGTCGATGGGTAATGCAGATAGTGTTTTGATGTGAGGTATTCACATATTTATTCTTTAAATCGGGTATAAAAGTGCACGATCACAACGCCCCGGTGTAGCACTTGATGGGTCAGCTGTTGTGTTGACGGTGCAACAAGTGTTCAGACATGCAACTTTCAAACTCGCATTCAGCGTCTTGCCAGAATGCAGCCTTGCCTCTCCTGTAGCATAGGCGCCCACACACCACAAGATCGGGTTTGGTCCCGGTGACCTTTCTCTCACCTCGGTGTGTGTGTGTGTGTGTGTGTGTGTGTGTGTGTGTGAAATACAGAAGGAAAAGGAATTAAAGAAGAGATGCTGAAGTGCTACTGCCATGCCATGTTCACTCAGCCCAGGCCTTGTAATGCTGTCCCACGCACACACATGGATGTTCAATCCAAATGGCTCAAATAAAGCTCTGCAATTTGCATGTCAGATTGTGATTAAGTTTCAGAGATGAGGGAGGCATTCAGTTCGTTTGAAGGCATACAGTGGAACATGATGAATGAGTGATATCATCATTTGATAAACAAATGAAAGGATTACGGTCACACAGGCCCCTTATTGTCCTATGGTTTATATATACTGTACTTGCACACAAAATTTACAAAGCAGAAGGAAATAAATGTATAGCTTGTTCCTTCTCCTGACGGCATAGGTCGAGAACATCCTTTTGAAAGGGGAGGAAAATGGGTTGGCTCAGAGACCCTCCTTTTGAAAGGGAAATGGGTTGGGTCTGGGTTATAGAACCAGTGTGCTACATGGATGCTTGCATGGACCATGCCCTCGAAATCCATGATGCGATGCTATTCCGAGGACCTTGATCATGGCTATGATGTCACAGGCCACGGTTAAGCTGGGGTGTGCTGTTAATCACCACATAAGTCTTGCATCATTAAAAAAATATTATACAGCTTATTTTACTAGAACTGATGTGACCGGGCACACCTGGACCGGGAGGCTTTGTGCTCTGTACTCTAGCAGTAGTTCTACCACATCTCCCACTGAGATGTGGTAGAACCTCGTCATGTTTACTTTATTGCACATCGTCATGTTTACAGTCCATCCTGAACATACCTGGATCAATCAGATCTCTTGCAAGGCAAGATGTATGTTAAAGCTAAATTGTAGGTAAGATCTCTACACCTGGTCAGGATGTTTTTTTTTTTGCTGTCAACAGTGTTGTCATAATGTTGTAATAACTAAATGTGCTCGTAAGGCAAGTGTCAAATGAGAGGAGTTACAGGATGTCCAGTCAGAGAGGGCTTTCTTGCTAGTGTAGAAAACCAGAAAAAGCTGGCATTTTGTATGAAGTGTTGTCTCCATTTACATGCTTGCCTGTAGTCATTCCAACAGCCCAGGTCACATCATATTTTGGTCCTATTTCTCCTGGACCCCTTCCCTCCACTGCAAGGATAAGCAACAAGCAGCAGTCTTCCTAGTAGGACTATATATTAGTAGTGGTATTCCGTGACCGGAGGAGGGATTGTAACAGCTTGACAAACGTATGAAAAAATTAAGAAAAATGTATATCATTTGCTGTGCCTTGGGCTATAGTACCTCCAACTACTTATTGTTTGGATAAATTCCCTTCCCTGTGTTATGTGGTTAGCCTGCAAGGAATCTTTAGAATGTGTTCCTTGCAATTGAAAAATAATGCACAGTGTTTGGTCGTACATCAATGCCCAAAACAATGTGTTTGTAATACCGCTGTAGCATACATCGCCTGCGGAAGAGGATAGACGCAAACCGTAAAAAGTAGGGGAGGGGGAGGTTGAAAAGAAGTCAAGGTCATTGCTTCACCATTTAGCTGACTTTCCCTTACTGGATTAGACACTGTTGCTGGCTGGCCTGTGTGCTGGCCTGCTGGCTAACTGTGTCATCTCCCAAAGACAATCTCCCTAATGTATCCTATCTGACAGCTGACCCTTCTCTTTCCCGACCATTTGCCCCTGTTCCCATGTTATGGACTTTGGCGTGATGATTTGGGGGCTCCTTGTAAAAATGACATTGTCTTCATTGCCTCCTAAACACACACAAACGCATGCAGATACATATGCATGCTACACCACACACTGGGGTGACAGATGGGATGTCTCCTTCTGAGGTGCTTTCTAGAATGCCCCCATGCTCTGGGCGCCTGATCTCTGCCTTCCAGAGGCCATGAGCCGGCTAAGTGGTTTACCTTTCTTTAGGTTTTGAGCAGAAAGTGTAGGTGTAGACTGTAGAGAATGGCTTACGGATTACTAGGTATTCCCAAAACAGGATCGGAGAGCGCTGCCTAGTCCGAGGGTGTTTATTTAAAACTGATGATCCCACAACATGTCTCCCTCTCGGTGCTTTTTGAACGTTGGATAAGGCAGCAGCCAAGTAAAGCACATACGTGCGCCCTGAATCTGACAGCCGTGGTCATGTTTAAACCATGCTGCAGCCGGTAAATCACAGGCTCCATTTACAAAAAAAATACAACTTTGCATTTGGGAATTATTTAGGTGTGGGTATCATTGTGTCAGTGCTTGCTTTGCAGTATAAAAGGGAGCAGTCCTATTGTGCTGTGTCTACACCTTAGCCTTGTTGTGATAGCCCGTCTGCGCCCCTCTCACCCTAGGAGCTCTCAGTGGACATGGCGCTTTGTAGCCCACTTACACCCTGGGTCTTGACCACCACCCCCTCCCCTGCTTTACACCCTGGGTCTTGACCACCACCCCCTCCCCTGCTTTACACTGTGGGTCTTGATCTCCACCCCCTCCCCTGCTTAACACCGTGGGTCGAGACCACCATCCCCTCCTCAGGCATTAAGGCTGCCACACACTGGCCCCAACCGTTTGGGGAGGCTCGGACGAGTCCGGGAACAAATGTGTTTGGTGGGTTAAGCTGTGTTGGAAGCTTTTGGAACCGCAAGGACATTGTCTGGTCCGATTCAACAAGCAAAGTCTAAGTGCGTTAGCTGTCTTGAGAATTTGAGCCATCGGATACTTTAAATCGTTTTGTGGTAGTTGTGACTGACTAGGTGCTATCGAATCAGCGTAGTGTGTGGGAGGGGCGAAGGTGACGATGATAAACAAACCACTTAAACAGAGATGGCACAGAGTTACAAACTACACTTTGTTGTTGCATCGCAATTTTGGGATATTTCTACATATTTTTGGAAGCAATGGCTGCGTGGACCGCTTTGTATTTCTAATCTGATAATCTATGGTCTGCAATCCGTTCCGTCATTTCCCTCATCTCGCGCAAGCGTAGAACGTACACGCCACTGTCTAGTTGGCAGTCGTCTTCGCGCCGTATTTCAATGCAACTTTCCTGCCGAGCGGGTCAGACAAGAGGCTACGGAGTGGTCGGATGAGGGCAGTTGGCCATTGGTTTGAGTCTGGGCTGGGTGTGGGCCCCTTTAGCATCACAGAGAGGGAACCCCTCCAAGCAAGGCGCTTCCCGTAGGGGGTTGGGGGGGGCTCCAAGAACTGATTACATCCCAGTTTAAATCCCCCCTCCCCTGTTGCTTCTGTTCAGCCAACACCCTCGCCCCCCCAGACCTCCTAGGGTTTGTATGCAAAGTGATGGACAGGCGATGAATAGCCTCAGCTCCATGCCCCCCCTCCCCCACTTCTTCCGCTGGAGCTGATCGATACAGGCCACTACCACAACTCCCTCACCTGGCAGAAAAGAAGAATGAGGCCCCGTCCACACAGAGCTGAAACGGGCGAAAACGATCCGGTTTCGTTATGCGGTTCAGAAATATCTCCGTAAAGACGGAGTCATTGCGAAGCTGCATCGCGCTGTAGAAACGCTGTAGTAAATATTCAAGGCACTGGTTCTCCACAGAAGAAAGTGGAGCGCATCAAGCCTGCGCGCATACAGCCTGCGCGCTGTATACAAACATTCAGTCCCGAGGAGATTCAACCTTTTAAATTGAGCAGAAATACTTTTTTATGTACACTTAGTAATTTATTTGATCAGGGGGCTTTATTTAAACCTACAAAAAGAATACAAATAAAATACTAAATAAAAAAATCAACGCAACCCTGATGTCCCTCCAGCTGGTGGGGTGCTAATGACGTCATCGTTTGCGTTTCAGGCGTCCACACAAATCCTAACACAAAACCGCATAGGTCCGGATAGATTTGAAACCACCTCTGAGGGTGGTTTCAGAAATGTGCGGTTTCGGGCACCGGATTCGCCGGCTCCTTCCGGACGGTCGGCCGAAACGCACAGGACTTATGCGGTTTCACCAAAAATTTGTCTCCGTGTGAACGGGGCCTGAGTCTACATTGGGTCTGAACCAGGGTGCTGGGTGAACAGCGGGGCCCTGTCCTCCGCTGGCCTGAGTCCAGGTGTATCGGATGTGTGCAGAGACGGAGAGCGGTCCCACCTGGCACCGAAGCAGCGTCTCCAGTGACCTTGTGATCATGTTCCACGTCAACATGTAAATAAGAGTGTGGCGTTCAACACCTTTGGCGTCCACCGGACAAGATGCCGTGTGGCCTCAGACACGTGACCTTACTATCTAAAAGCTGCTGATGGAGTAAAGCATCCACTCGGGCGCTGAATGCATTTTTTTCCATTACAATAGAGTGTGAACTAGTCTTAGAAATGGGTAATACAGCTTTTGTGGATCTTAATGCGACTTGACTGCTAAATGGGAATCCCTATAGTCCCATGCAAGCTGTAGTATACTGGATAAAAGCTGAGGTTTACTGCATACAAGCTGTAGTTGCTGTAGCTTACTAGTTCAGTGTATAGAATAAAGCAATAGGGTAACAGCAGTCAACTTTTCCATCAGTTCTGTTCTTCGGCTATTTGCAACTCTGAAGTAGCTGCCGAAAGACACAAGGTGACTGGGGTTCCTCATTAGAGGGGAACCACCAGGAAGGTGGCTGGATATGTGAGCAGCCTAACAGAGATGCCTTGGGAGGTAATGTTGTGTCTTCACTGTATAGCTGTGGGGAGTTGTGAAGGTGAATGCTAATATACCCCACTCCACTGCTCTGATGATTCCTGCCATATTTAACCAGGACCAATAATGTGCCGTTTTTTTTAACATAAGCCTCTCGCACACAAAGCTTTATGTTTGAACAGCTCGGGATCTTTTCAGTTCAGGCCTTTGGGGCTTCCTATTTTATTTTGCTCATTAGAAGCTTATACTCCCGAAAATAGCTGAATTCCACCCCTATCAGGGGAGGATGACAGCTTTCCAAAGTGTGACTAGAAGTACTATTTCTGTTGTGTTCAGCGCTAGCCAAGCCCTGCATGTGGGTTAAAGTGCAACGACCAGCCAGCATTGTTCAAACATTGGTTTTGTTCTGCTAATATTTGTGTTCCGTGTGTCTATTAGGCCTTCAGCTAGTCACTTTGTAGTCACTGAGTGTCAAACCATCCAACCTCCAAATGCTATGGCATCGCAAGGTTCTTTTGTTGAATCTGGATCCGTTTGACTAAAACTCAATGGGCCAACCCGTGACCTACGTTGACTTTCAGGAAAGTAAACATGCTCTTTCTCTTGAAACATACACTGATCCCACGGTGACCCCCCCCACTTCTCTCCCTCCCCCTCCTGCAGTGACGGAGTGGGGCGACGACGTGAGGCCGTTCTCGGAGGACGAAGCCATGGTCATCGTGAACCACCAGGCGACTGGGGACGTGTGCACGCTCATGATGTGCCTGCAGGACAAGGGCACGGTAAGGAGGGACCGCACCGTCACCGCACCACTTCCCCAATGCCTCCATCCAAAGCTGGAGTGGAACGCCCCCTGTGTTCCCCTCTGACGCGTCCCCTTGCCGTAGGTTGAGGGCAGACTCCGCCGCCACTACTTCCCACTGGTGATTTGAGAGTTGTTGTTTTGGCTTAATTAAATGAAGTGGAGGCCAGACGCTTAAAAGAAACACGAGGTGTGCGAGCAGAAAGGGCCGCGTCCTTCAATATGGTGTACTGTCTGACCTCTGACCCCTTGACCCCCTTGAAGGATCAGGGGCGGGGCAGCGGACAGTTAAACCCCATCACATGGGACCATCGATGGTCGTTTCTGAAGTATCAGATTGCTGAGATTCGTTTATGAATGAATTTATTAGTGAAGTCAAAATATATGGTAGAGTTCAGGTTTTATATAATATATTTTATGAAATTGGTTGCAGAGGGTTCAGTTGATATAGGATCATGTTGGTATTGGGATAGAAATGGATACATTTGCATGACAGAGAAATTTGAGTTTGGGTATCAAAGAGTTTTAGTGTTGCATCAGCAATTTGAATTAGAAATAGCTAAGTGTGTGTTTTGGTCAGAGGAAGTGTGGTGGTATCGTAAATCTTACGACCTGAGTAAAAATAATTCTCAAATGAGGGCAGGGTGTTTTCTTGTAAGGTAGTAAATTACAAAGTCACATGAGGATGCAATTGCAAGGTGGCAACATGATGCATTAGGCTGCAAGATAACTTCCTGTGTCGTCTGATGTCTGCAGCTCACTCAGATCCCTCTTTTATGTCCAAACTCATCCTGAAGACCAGGCTCAGATTAGAACGGGTCTCAAATATCGCAATTCATAGTGTTTGTTTGCTATCTTTCGACTTCACTCTCACAAATACGGGCATCTGGTTTAGCATAGAAAAACAGCTTAGCACTTCAATGATGGTAGGAAACGCAGTCTTGGGTGTGGTTTATCGCTCTCAATTTATTGGACCATCATAATCTATAAGGGTATCTTGTGGCTCCCTTGAGGCGTGAGCATTTGTACATTACGCTTATATTTGCTTCCATCGAATGTGTCAGTTTGCTGTAGATTGAAATCGACGGGGTCTAAATACAATGAACACGTTCTAATACATTCGGTGCTCTGTATCGAAGGGGGGAAAAGACGAGTATTCAAGCACAAAATGTCAATCTCTTCAGCAGGAGAACTGAAATACTATCCCCCCGCTACTACAAGTTGCCTACACTGTAACCCAACCCTGGCTTCGGCCAGGCACACTGAGCCAAGTCGTGGGAGCAGTCTCCCTGCATAGGGCCTGGGATCACATGGCCGCGGGCGTGGGGGGGGGGGGGGGGATGGGTTAGGGTTAGGGTTAGACGTGACACAGAAATGCTGGGACATGGTGACCCCTTAAACAACTGGTGCTGATTTTTCCTCTGGGCACGGGAGCACACATGAACTGAGAGTCCCGCGCAGTCCTGTGGAGGTGGAGGTGGAGTGAGACTGCGTGGTGTTTGCCAGGTTGGGCCGGGGGTCAACGGCAGCCACCAAACAGTTTCTCCCTGTGCTGTCACAGGGAAGAGGAGAGATACAGGCGGCTGGAGGAGAGCTGTGGTGCTCCGTAGACATGTGTGTATTGCTGATGTGCTGTTGTTGTTGTTGTATCTTATCAGGTGGTTAGGAAGATGATGTGGTTGATGGACCATGTTTTCAAGTACACCAACTTTGGCCTGGTGTCCCTCATACATGGAGACTTCTTCATCAAACAGGTAAGAACGCCGTGGCTGTTAATGATTACATCGATGGGATTTTGCTGATGCATTTATCCAAAGCGACCTGCAACCATTCATTCATAAGTCAGGGTGAGGCGTCTTGCTCAGGAGAACCTGGACCCTCAGCTAGGAAGAGCCGGGGATGAAACTAGCAACCTTCCGGTTACCAGTCATCCCGCTCTGACTCCTGAGCAACTTTCGCCCCAATCACAAGCTCTCGATTACAAAGGAAACTAATGGACGGCTTTTGGAAGCAGCCATTCCTTTTACTAGATTTACTAGAGCTGCTGGGCGTAGGGGACTTTCCCGAACTCAGCACACTTCTATTTTTAAACTTGTTGTTTCGGTTGAATCGGGGGTTCCAGGTCAGAGGTCATCGGCCGCCTCCAGCTGTGGATGGCAGTGCGCGGGTGTCCTCTTGAGCGTGTGCATGATGATGGGCGCGGTCGAGGGACAGTGGCGCAGTGTTTTCCCGCCAGAGCCCCGTGGCACCGGCTGACCTTTCCTTTGTAGGGGCAGCTGGGACAGCGCTGCCCGCTGTGTGACCGCCAGCCGGCAGTTGATCTGAAAGAAGGGGCGGGGCTTGATGAGAGACGTGGAGGCCACGCCTCTCAACAAGCCCCGCCCCTTCTTTCAAATCAACCACACCGAGTATCTAGATGTCTTCGAGGGGAGAGGAGGGTCGTACCTCTTTTGGGGGTTGGTTCGTTTAGATTGAGACATCGTTGAACTCTGGTGGCTCTGCGGTAAATGTGAGAAATGTTTTTTATTTTAATTGAAGGAAATATGGATTTCTTTATCCGAGTGAAACATTAATTTCCTGATCTGAGGTGGGCTGCACATTTACGTCAATAAATATAAAAATTACTCGATGGCAACAAATCTAAAAGGATTGCTTGCGTAATGCTCGCTTGCGTAATGCTTGCGATAAAAGCCGTTGTTCTGATAAACTAAACAAACTAAATGAAACATGGACTCAGTCTCTAAACCTTTCAGTAAGTGGGTTCAAATCCAATGCTCTACTGATAGCATTGCATTGTTCTGGTTCGCTTCCAGGTTTTCATGCTCAAAATTAACAATCCTCATCCAGAACACTAAGGGAAGATTGTAATTCCTACACCAGAAAGAATCAGGCTGCCCCCACAGAAACCCCACATCTCCCCACAGGGCCAACCCCCCTGTGACCAGTCCTATACTGCCAAGCATCGCTAGAGACTTCCTGTGTGTGTGTGTGTGTGTGTGTGTGTGTGTGTGTGTGTGTGTGTGTGTGTGTGTGTGTGTGTGTGTGTGTGTGTGTGTGTGTGTGTGTGTGTGTGTGTGTGTGTGTGTGTGTGTTAATCATTGAGACTATTATCTGGATGTGTCAAAGCGGATCGTGTAATTTCATGAGGTATACACACTGTAGATCATGGCAGAAGTCCAGCTACGCGCGGAAGGAGATAATTCCTCATGCATTTGAAGGGCGGCCTCTTGCGTGTTCACAGCAGCGGCACAGAGAGGGAGCGAGGTCGGCCGCCAGCCTCTCTGGCTGACCTCAGAACAGGAGCAGGGACTGATTTGGATCCTGATGAAGATCCCAACGGTCGAAGCGTTGCCTGTTTGTAAATAAATCTTAGAAAAACAGTGTATTGACCCTCCTCCCTACACTGAATGGGCTCCAGGCACCAAATTCAACTTTCAACTGTACTTTGTTTATGACTTACTTCTGAGCCTTCTCAGTGTACCTTGATCACTTTTAATGAGGACCTCGAGCGCTTATTGCAGGGGAAATACCCTTTTACATCCTTCACAGCCTGGGGACACCTTTACCCCCCCCTTACGCGACACTCCAGCCTTTCCCAGCCCATAAACTGTCGATATACACAGAACAATGTCTAGATTGTCCGCCTCAGAGGCAAACTTTGTTGGTCGCCATGGGAAATGTGCTCAAGGTGAAGCAAAGTACAGTTTTGCACACGTGACCCTCAACCAAGGATCACAGGTAGATGGTCAACAATGGTGGTTTGTGGAACTGCTTAGCCAATGGTAACCCCACACTATATGCCCTGGTCTGAAGAGCTTACGTTTGGATTTTTTTAGATGCTAGGATTCACCATTATTTCAGACCAAGAATTCCAAAAATATAAAGATGCAAAATATTATTTAAAAGTTGTGCATGTTATTGTGCATGAACCTTCGCTATTTGGTATAAATAAATGTCTAAAACATTGTATTGCTTTGATCACGACAATAGTTGGCCAGGGTGTTTTCCAGGCCAACTTGATGGACATCTACCTCGCCACGCTTCCTTCATATTATCTTACTGAGAAGGATACAAATGACAAATATTTGCATTGCATAATGACCATCAGTAACATTCTCAACATTGCGTTGGGTTATTTAAGTCCCACTTGCTGAGCCCCAGTCTTGCCCATCTTCTCTAAGTACATCCATGTACACGTGGAGATTTTGCAAGGTCGCTTTCATTTCATTTTCTTTTGGTTTGCAAACACTGCACATCAGCTGGTGGGTCTGCATCGTCTTGTGTAGCTGCTGCAGATGTTGTAATCCTCGTCTTCACAGCCCAATTACAAGTTCATTTACATGCACTACATGCACCTGTAGTTTGGTTTTGCTAATACTTGACGAATATCCGTGCTGCATGTTCATAATAGGGAATGGTATGAATATACAAGATTCTTTATACCTGGAAACTAGGGATGGGCATTTGAAGAAATTTCCTTGATCGAGCATCGCTAGAGTTATCGATCAATTATCGATTAATCATTAACTTTTTTCTAGGCTATATTGAAATTCCTGTTGGTAGAAAATGCAGCATGTTTTTATCAATTAAATCTTTATTCCAACAATAATGTATGGGCCAACATTAATACAATACAGTTAACTTGAAGACCTACAACTGTTTAACAGTTTTAAAATAATAAATACAGGCATTATAGGTTATAGGCCTATGCGGCGCTCGTAAAGTCCGAACAATGCGCCGACAGGCGCTCTTAAAGGTTTGGAAACGATTCAACAAGACTAAATCTGTAGCCTATTCCAATTACAATAAGTAGCCAACTTATCGGACAACAATAATCAAACAAAGGCAGTAGGCTAAAAGTGGGCATTAAACGGTATAACTGTTTTGAAAAAACGGGGGAAAAAAGGCCGACATATAATGCCTATAGGCTGCAGCCGGCGCGCGGAAAAGGCTCGCAACAAAAAGATGAGCCACCCATTTACAAACAATTGCATGAACTAGTCTATCTAAAAGCAATACCTTATTGAACATATATAAGGCTGAACTTGTTGCTAAAATATCACAGTTTTGGCAAAATGTAACGACTCCAAGAGGCACCAAGCCGTAAGAAAAGCGGAGCGAGAGACAACACATTAAGAAAAAAAAGAGCGACTCACATACGGTGGTGACTGTCCCTACTGTCCATAGCATAACTCCAGCCTACATATTTTTGTTTAGGAATATAAGCATGTTAACATGCTCGCGGGTCAGACGCGAACGCAGCCTTGTAACTGTCAGTCCAGCAGCAGAAAACACCCGCTCTGACGGGACCGAAGGGGATGCAGAGGTATTGTCGCGCTAACTTTGACAGGAACCTTCTTCCATTCACTTTCCACCAGTCGGCAGGGTGGTATTTCTCCCACATAGTGATATTCTATTAAATGCTTCAAGACTCACAGTATGCAACACGTCCTTTTGATCGATAACAATATAAATTGATCGACGCATTTCTTAACGATCGATTATCGAGCATCGATTAATTATGCCCATCCCTACTGGAAACGAAAAGGTTGTGTTGCATTTGATCGGTAATTCGTCAATTTTATCAAATAAAATCTCATTTTCTGATCTCACCATAATACACCAGGGATCAGAAAGCACCGCAAATATCATTGACAATGGTTTACATTGGAGACCCTGGTCGATAAAAGGGGCGGACCTATATTAGTGTGATGAGTGAGCTGTGTTCGTCCCACGAGGTCACCTCTTTGAAAAGGATCTCATGCTGCCAGCCCTTCCACAGCTACATCAGAATAGGTCCTGGCGATGTTGGTCTGGTTACAGTACGTTTCTATCATGAAGGGGGACTGAATGTGCTCTGTGTGCGTCCAGGGTAAAACCCACCGGGACAAGCAGCTCATCTACCTGAAGGACCACCTGGACCGGTACTACCAGAGCCGTGACAGGAAGTGGATAGTGCTGTTCCCCGAGGGGGGTTTCCTGCGCAAGCGGCGGGAAACCAGCCAGGCGTTCGCCAAGAAGAACTCGCTGCCCCACCTGACCCACGTGACCCTGCCGCGGCTGGGCGCCACACAGGTCATCCTGCGGACCCTTGGAGCCCAGCAGGAGAACGGCAGCGTCAGCAGCGAGAGCGGGCCCCAAAGCCAGTCAGGTAACACGCGCAGACACGCACAAACAGGCACAGTCACATACAGACATGCACACACACGCAGCCAATCAGGTCGTGCACATACGGGCACACACGAACAAACACATACACACGCACTTACACAGCGTTAATATGGCGAATGTAAAGGCTTGTTTTGCGATACATAAAACTTGGAAGTCGGAGTTCCCCCCGTACCGTTTAGCCAAAGTATACTAATCCGACTCCGTAACTACGGAGACCCCTCAAGCACTCGCAGTTCTCCGTCGTGATGTGATTGTTGTGCCTCCACACATTGTTAGCACACGGCTAAGACCAGATATGCTATTGTGGTCAGACTCGGAGAAGATTGTTTATTTTATTGAACTTACAGTTCCTTGGGAAGACGGAGTTGAAGTAGCTAATGAGCTTAAGAAAGCGAAGTATGCTGAGATGGCTGAAGAGGCAGCACAGAGAGGCTGGAGTACGCGACTAAGGCCTATTGAAATCGGTGGACGGGGGGTCGTGGCTAGATCTGCTGTTAGCTTGCTGACTGAACTGGGTACTTGACTTGTGAACGAAGTCTGAGGCAGGCGGTTAGTAGCATGTCCGTGGCAGCAGAACGAGCAAATTAATGGCTGTGGGTAAGGAGAAAACATACTTCCTGGGGTGCAAGCTAAGGTAAGCCAGCTGTGCTAACGTGTGCTAATGTGCTAAAGTGTTTGTTTGGTCAGGGTTAGGGGTAGGGCTAGGGGTACGATAAAGGAAAGAGTGTTTAGATGCATTAAATGTGGCAATGTGGTGACAGCATTGAGGGGGGTGAATCCAGGACGCTGGTTTCATTGTTAAGCCTTCAGGAGGTGTCGTGGGCCTAACTTACTGCATACTGCTGTATTTACTGCTGTTAGTTGGGCTAGTTGTCTCGTGATTTTCACCTTTCGTTGGTAGCTTAGTAGGGTGGGTTGGACAGGGGGGCATTGTCACTACCTGGAGCTTGCATAAACGGAGCCTTGGGTCTGTTGAAGGTGGCTTACTGCTTACTGCTGTATTTATTGCTGTTAGTTGGGCTAGTTGTCTCGGGTTTTTCACCTTTCGTTTTAAGCTCAGCGTGCTTATAAGGTTGGTTTGGACAGGGGCTTCTGAATATATCTTTTCCTTGGATTTTGGCACAAGGGATTATAACATCTGATCCTGTGTATTAATGAAATGCAATTCGCCGCCCGATCGATCTTATATGTTGACTACAATCCATGTAAGCAGTGTTGTAAAAAAACTTCCAAAGCTTTTCAAATCTTATTTTGGGTTTTATTTGTCCTTAAAGGGGACCTATTATGCTTTTTTTCGGCTTTTATGACCTTTAAACGTTGTTATAATGATTGATAGGCATGTTTAACCATACTAAAGTGTCAAATAATGACGTACATGCATTTCGACGTATTCCCTGCTGACCGTCTGGGGTGGCTGTGCAGAGCGCTAAACACTCGGGACAACGATTGCGATTCACTTGTTCACATTTCCGGGAAACATCTACGTAGACAAACTCCTGCCACGCCCCCATATGCCTGGTCAAACTGCCCGCGCGCGCGCTTCAAGGAAGGTAACCAATCACAACGGAGTTGGGTTGGCAGGAGGGGGGCGAGGGGGCGGAGAAGGACGAAACGGAGCGTTGACAGAGAAGGCTGAAAGCGCCCAGATGAGAGGAAGAGTTTCCCGAAAATCTACATCGTTTTTTGTGTATGGTTAAACTTGACTATCCATCATTATAACAATGTTTATAGGTCATAAAAGTCGAAAAGCATAATAGGTCCCCTTTAATGTGCAAAGTAAACGATGTACAAAGTAGATAAGATGCAAAGTCAAACCAGAGCAGTGATCCCGCTAATGATTTTGTGGAGGACCAATCACAGCCCTTGCCGTCTCCGTTTCATCGAAGGATAGTTAAAAAATATTGAATGCCCACGTAAGCTACGGAGAGGGTCTCCGACAGGCTCTCCGGCTACAGAGAGGGCTCTCCATATCTACGTACGGCACTTTAACATGCACACGCATTTGAAAAGGCACCATCCAGGTGTTACTATCTCCATTGCTGTGAAAAAAAAAACGAGCTGTGCATACCCAGCTCACGACACTATTTCCACAGACCCTGTCTGGGAATTCAAAACAGTCAAATGCCACAACCGTCTATTGGTGTTTTCGTTGCTGCTGATCTACGGCCATTCTCGGTTGTTGACAAACAACTTTTTAAAAAGAATTCCCCTTAACCGTGAACCGTACCGTCCTGTAAGGTACCGTGACCTCAAAACCGAGGTACGTACCGAACCGTTACTCCTCCCCCCCCAAATAACCCCATAAGAATGCTGTGTTCCAAAAGGGGAACGGATAGTAGTAAGAGTGCAGGTGGAGGAAGCACACAAGCCTCTGAAAGTCACTCATTTTATTCGAAAATCGAAATGGAGTACAATGGACTGCCTTTGATTTGGCTTTCCTTTAGAAATGTCGTTATTTCGCAATCGGTGCGCTATTTTAAACAGGAAGTTGCAATCATTGTTTGTGTAGTGATAAGCTTGTTCCCTTTGCACTGCTTCCCTGCACCTCGGCTGACATCAGCCCAGAAGACTGTGGCAACAAAGAAGCCTCTGTCTTCTCTCGGATGCTACAGGGATTTGTTTGTGCTTTTCACAAACCGAATCAAGCACTTGAGAGGAACTTGAATCAACGTGACGGATAAGGGCTGTCTTTTCTAACATTATTAGAAACAACCGGGACGACGGCCAAAACATGATTATGCTCATTAATGATCCTAATCATGCTCTAGCCATGATTAGGACCGGCAGTCAGTTGAGGTCCTCCTCCCCCATCTGACACACATACACACACACACAAGTACGTGCGCGCTCCTCTCTCTTAACCCGCTCCTCTCTCTTAACCCGCTCTGACCCCGCTCCCCTGAGCCCGGCCGATACAAAGCGCGGCACGGCGCTGCAGCCGGAGTCGTATCAGGTGCTCTCCACGCTGGTCCCCGCTCACCCGACACGTTTAACCATCCGGGTAGCGTTTCACTCTGCGTTCAGGATCCCCCCCCCCCCCCCCACTGCCGCCCTCCGGGAGCAGATTTCCTTCCCTGAGATATTGAGTGCCGTGCGACGCCAGCCGCAGACAGCCCGGAACGCTTCCCCGGATGTCTGAGGCTGCTCTGCTTCCCCCCCCCCCCGCCTCTCGCCTCTAACAGCTGCATTCAGGATATTTTCCAGAATTCTCAACACATGGAATTCTTTCTTTTCTTTCTTTTCAGTTTTTTTTCCTCTGTTCTTCATTTTTTTGAATAACACGATTTTGATTAATCGGTTATAGAATTTGTACTAGATGACGTGTGTGTGTGTGTGTGTGTGTGTGTGTGTGTGTGTGTGTGTGTGTGTGTGTGTGTGTGTGTGTGTGTGTGTGTGTGTGTGTGTGTGTGTGTGTGTGTGTGTGTGTGGCACTGGGTGCTTTATGTCGCGGGGCTGTCCCTGAGCCGAGCGGCACACCTTCAGACCGGGCGGCGTTAAATCATCGCTCCCCGTCACGGCGTCCTCTGTGAGGCCACCAGCGCCATGGGAGGGGGGCCGCAGTGGGCAGGCGGGGCGGAGGCATCGCCACGGCTCCTTGGCCCTGAGCAGTCCTTTGCGGAGTCATGCTTGCGTCTGCTTTCTTTGCCTAGCTACCAGACCGTAACGCAGCCAATGAGGTTTGAAGACAGATTTTGCAGAGGTTACCGAGTTGTTTACCTTTTGCAAAGGTACATAATTGTTATTTTTTTAAAAATACTTTTCGCACTCCAAAGGCCAGGGATATAGCGGGGCGGGGGTTGAAAATGCCAGAAGTGGCAAGAGTTCCTATTGGCCCGCGCATGCAACCAATCTGCCTGCTGAGCTCTTCACCCCAGAGTCCATTTTGTGCTGCGTTCATAGCTATGTGAAGGCCTGCGTTGGGGGGGGGGGGGGGGGGGGAGGAAGTGAGAGCTCCTGTCTCCGGCCGACGGCCGTGCTAACGCAGCTCTCTGTCCTCCGGGCTCAGCACCGGCCGTCAGCCCGGGGGGGGGGGGGGGTGATTGTCTGGGCCAATCAGCATCATCTGAATCAGCCTCGTAAAACAGAGACCAACGATGTGTGTGTGTGTGTGTGTGTGTGTGGATTCAGGAGCTGTGTGTGCTACAAGTGTAGACCATTGACGTGTGTGTGTGTTTGTCAAGCATCTGATATTCGGCCATTGCAGCCGTCCCCCTCCGACATGTCTGCTGGGACAGTCCCCTCCGCTACAGGCGAGAGAGAGAGGGACTCATTGCCGCAACACAACCCGCCCTTGCCTTTGTGTCTCGCTAATGGCATTAAAATAAGAGCAGTGTCCCCTTTACCAGCGTGCACTGTCTGTGCGCCTGGCTTATCAAAAGCATAGCTCTCTCTGTCTCTCTCCCCTCGGTATCTGTCTCCCTTTGTCTCCCGCTCTCTCTCTGGCCCCCTTGGATGCTCTGCAGAGGTGCCCAGATGCTGCTGACTCATTTGCAGACAAACGGGGCCATTCTGAGAGAACAGGGTTTCGATGTATATCTTGTGTGCGTCGCGCCGTATCAGCCACGCTCGTGCGATGTCCCCCCCTTGTCCTTTGCTGTGCTCTGTTAAATAGACAGCCCCCCCATGTTGGCAGGCAAAAACACTGATAAACGACATGTGATACATCAGTTATAACATAATTAGATTAATCATTGGGATGAAAACAGTGCCTGTACTGCGGGAAAAGTTCAGGTGTCTGCTGCCGCTTTATGGCTCCAGGGATGTTGATGTGAACGGTGTAAAACCCGCCCTCCTCTGCACGTGTAGAGGCAGAGGACGCCGTCTCGTCACCGCGGCGACGAGACGAGGCGTGTTCCCTTCCACACATGCCTTCAGGTGCTGTGGTTGGGCCCTGCACGATCTGCTGATGTACGTAGCGTATTTGCTCACGCCACCTTAAAGCGCTGTTTAGTGTTTGCAGAGAAAACAGAGCTGCATCTATTGCCCGTTGGAAATGAGCTCAGCTGGCTGATATCACAGACGGGTTTCGTCATTCAGGTGTGCCGTAGTAAACACGGCCCTTGCCCCGGCGGTCGCTGCAGACATTGTGTAACCCAAGCGCCGCTGGAGGTGTTCCCCCCCCCCCTCGCGTCGCTGGTGTTTGGGTCTTCTGACTTGACTCTGCTGAACCAACCGAGCCGTACTCCTCAGTGCCGGGTGTTTCGTCCGTCTGGCATTAGGACAGAAATAGCTTTCGTTTAAACTGATGGAAGCCTCTTTGCTCGGCTGGGAACCCTCGTCGCTCTCACTCGCGTCACGTCTGCGTTGTGAGTGTCAGCGCTGCCTTATGTTATGGATTTGGATGATGAGTCGGAGACTTGATCCTGATGACCCTAGGTGCACTGTGTCGACAGCCTCAGTGACAATGTGCATTAGACACAGTAACGGGCTGGTGTTCTGTTTTAAGGTGCCTGTATATATGGTGGTACTTTGAGCTCAGGTTGTCTCATTGCAGGCAGCTTATTAATACTTCTGGAGGTTTAACCCTTGATAAATAAAGCTTGGTTTATGTACTGATTTTAATGATCTTATTACTCCTTATCTTCCTATTCTGTCATGCAGGAGGAACCTATTCAAACATCCACTAGATGTGCTTGTTTTGCGCGCTCTGTGTACATAGGATTGTTTATCTGGCCAATAACAGATACGCCTCCATAGTCTTGAATATTTTTTGATGCCTTCTATGCTTTCCTCCATCCCAGGTTATAAACGCAAAGGCTTGCAGTGGGTGGTGGATGTGACTATAGCCTACCCCCAGGCCCGGCCCATGGACATACAGACCTGGATCTTCGGCTACCGACCCCCCACCGTCACACACGTGCACTACAGGTAGGTGGAGCTGGGCTTTGTTTTATTATACCGGTTGCATGGGAACCGGTATTATTTCCCTCAAACCAAGATCTGTATTTCAAGATGGCACTTGTTTCAGGACTCTTTATTCTCTAGCATTTTGGCCTGATCGCGCGTGCGCGCACACACGAAGCAGGCATCACACTCACACACACACACACACGAAGCAGGCATCACACTCCACATTGTCTCCTCTCGGGCTGTAACTGTGCTGTCTGAAAACAAAGCGTGGCGAGGGACGCTGACATCTCTGCAGCGCTGCCCCCCCCCCCGCCTCCTCCCATGATCCGGCTGTGACTCACAGCCCCCATAATCCTCCTCATTACCAGGCCGTCATAACCAGTCCACGGCGATATCCTTTAAGGAGAGGAATCATATTACCAGTGCGCCTCATCGCGGGCTGCGTAATGGAATTACAACCCTGTGAGCCAGCGAGCTTCCCTAAGCCTCGCTCGTGTGACTGGCCAGGTCTGGCCCGCTCCGCCCCGTGTGTGGGGGGAGGGGGGGCCCACACACGGGGCACATCGCACGCCGTTACAGAGACCGGCCTTGATTCAATGAGAGGTTTTATTTGGACAACTTACTGTAGCTGATGATGGTGCATTTCATTTAGCCGCCGTACCGTGAGTTAATTTTTCCTTGTTGTTTTATTTATGGGGGCGTTCTGTGCTATGACATGAACGAAGCAATGCTGAAATACCCCCAGGAGGCCAAGCTCTACTATAGCTAGCTTATAGTTGGCCACAGGTCATCTGGTTATCTGCCAAGTTTTGTACACCCCATTACGCAATTATTAGCCTTTCCTGTGGCATTTGCAGAAGACGCCATCAGTGTACTTGGCGGCGAGCCCACTCCGAGCACTGTAATGCACTCGCAATCACCGAGCGGCATGTTTGCTTCTGCCCGCGGGCCCGTCTATCCCCCATAAATAAGCAAGGCTTGGCGGCCGCCCGCGAGTCGCACGGGGCTCCAGAGCTGTTAGCAGCGAGCAGCTTCAGTCGGGACGCAGGGCGTCTTAACACACACTCAGTGCCCGTCAACACCTGGGAGGTGACCGGGCACCACCTTAGAAGAGGCAGCCGTGACGCACTGTGGTAAACGAGCGCCTTGGCGCGGACTCTGTCAAAAAGCCTGGGAGAACGCCCGGGAAGAACGCATCGTTGGCGCCCCGCCGCCACCGGAGTAAAAGGATTAAGCTTCACGCTAACTGATCCCAGAATCTGTTAGCGTTCAACATGGACTGTTTTCTGTCCTGGATAAAAAATGATTAAGATTCAAGAGATAAAAAATATAGGTACAACACTACCGAGTTTATTAAATGTTCGTTATCGATGCCGTCAGGAAATAAGCTCCTTCCACTGGAAGTGCTTTTGTTTTCCTCCGCTCTCAGTTAATACATAATATATATCTTCATAGTTGGATTATCGTGTTAAGGACAGCCTGAGGTAGGATGCTATCGGTGTGTCTGATCAGTGCTGGTCTAATGGTGTTCTCCTCCAGCCATGGGGCTGATCTGATTCTCCTGGCCGCCCACAATGACCTTCATCCTTTCATTTAGATAAACAATGTGGCTAATTTAATAACTAATTCCCTCTAAATCGATCTGCTATCTAACATAATGAATGCACCTGAATTATAATGGGAATCATGTTTTGTATATTGTACTTTCAGCACAGTGCGAAATAGTCCCTGGAAGCCCTTCTCTCGTAGTCTTGTGGTCAAAACCAAGCGAAAGGTGCCGGGTTAAACTCGTGTGTCTAGTGTAGTGTAAGTCCTAAATGACAGGGATACATGCTCTGAAGAATGGCTCCTATGAATGCAGTCCGGTATTGTTTTGTCTTTGGCCTGTTGGGTGAGGCCCCCCCCGCCCCCCCCAGGCATGGCCGTCACACAGCAGGTCAGAGGACCGCCAGCAGGTGAGCGCTGTATTATAATGCAGCGCGGCAACAGGCTGGGGACAATGGATTGAATGAATGTCTTAAAGGTGATTGATGAACTCTCTGCCCCCCCCCCCCCCCCCCAAGAGAGTCTAGGACACCAGGAGCAGCAGAGTCTAATCCTGAAGACTCATTAAGTCTCTAATTATAGATGGGTATACTAGTGCTGGGGCCCGCCTGAGTCTTCGCTCACAGCGTTGTAGAACGTGTAGAAGTGTGCCAAAAAACCCACCTTGGTCCAGGTGTTCCCCCGGTGAGGAACCTGGACGGGGGCGGCCCGTTATGGGGGGGGGGGGGGGGGGTGGATGAGTTGTTTGCCGCGATGCCCCGCCCCCCGGGGAGAGTGTATTCTGGTGTGTCATGTTGTGGTGAGCGAGCCTGTTGTGCATTTGTTTATGTAAAACAGGAGTGCTCGCACAGCCCAGTGGTGATGTCATGGGGAGGAGGGCCCCGCCCCTGGGACCCAGTGTGGCCCCTCCCCCCTCACCCTGGGATGACTCTGAGCGGGGCTGCAGTGTTTTCCCTCCTTTCTCCACCCTTTCGGTTGGGGGCGGGTTGGGAGGTGTCTAAAATATCTTGTGCATTAGGAGTTTAGCAGAGCTTTTTATGAAGCTGTAAAAGAGGCTTGTCTTGCAGTCTGGCCCTGGAGAGGAATATTCTGGATGATTTCGTTCCAGAATTGGAATATAATATCTCTATTGATGATGATCTGAGAGGCGGGGGGATCTTGAGCTCTCTGTGACTGGCAGATGGAGGTGTGACGGGGCTTCATGGGCACGGCGGGAGGCCAGTGGTGTCCGCCTGCTGAATGGGTTGAGATCCAACATTGAAAAAATATCGTGTGTGTGTGTGTGTGTGCGTTGCTGATAGCCAGCTTTCGGAGGATGTGTGAAATGAAGGGCTGGCCCCAAATCTCAGAATAACTGAGTAATTGCCGTCAGTCGCTTTGTATCTGGACAGGAGAACCTGATTTGAAGGCTTCGGCAGCGCTTGACACCTGCCGAGTAGGGTGAGAATCTGCAGCACCGTCAGAGCTGCTGCCGAAGGAGTAGGCAGTGTGGGAGCACTTTAAAGGGTGGTGATAACAATAATGTGTATTAAAGGGCTCTCCCAAGGCTCTGTCTTGATGTGATCCCTCACCAGCAGTAGGAGGTTATGGCGAGCAGGGTGTTGATAATGGCTGATGTATTTGTATTTAGCAACCATTTGAACGTCACTTCATGACCATGGATAGAAAAAGGCAGCCATTTTTTTTTCCTGTTCTTGCGATCAGGTATTCAAAACAGTGCCTCTGCTTTTTCTTTGGTGCTCAAGTAATATCATTAGAACTTTGTTGAATTTATTTTTAGTTTTGTGAAGTTTTGCCTCAAACTATGGTAGTTGTGGAAACGTTCACACTGAAGCTCGGCCAAAAACAGAGTCTGACTCATCCCTTCTGATTGTGCAGTTTTGCCTTGTGTCTTAATCAAATAATACACATCTTTCTTTTAGAAATCGAACCGCTTTCGAAATTAATTCGACAAAATCGATAATTGGTAGAAAATAATTTTTGAACATGCACAACAGGATGTAACAGTTAATCTGAAGCTTGAGACTCGGATTGGGCCAGTCCTAGTAGAATGCAACATGGTTGTGCCTGGTCATCAAATGACTGCTCTTCCCTCTGCATCCATCATGAACACGCACGGGCACACACGGCGCTACTGCATCAACGCCGTTTCCTCAAACCATTTAAGAGAGATGGATTGTCAAGGTCTCTCGTGGGCAAGAAACATGGTTCATCGTTATGTACCCAATAGAAGTCCGTCAATAGACGGATCAATACCTCTTATCTCTCTCAACCCTTATGGGAGGAGGCAGGGTGGAGGGCAGGAGATTTTGAGTGTCAGCCTTTCCTTTGTCTCTCCACTAACATTGCCGTAACCACGGCGACAACCAATTGGGAATAGCCGGCCGCCATCAAAGATATCACTTTTTTATTCAGAGAGCGGGCACACAGGGCACACGCGTCATAAGACCTCTCACACAGGTTTGGCAAACCTGGTGGCCCCCCGCCAAGAGCCACATGGCCTGGCCCCACCTCACACAGAGGGCCCCCAGAGGCCACCTTTCAGCCCCCCCCCCTCCACATTGGCCGCTGACGCCTAGCCACGCCCCATCCACAGCACAGCGGCTGACCTTCGCTCTGTCACGTGACTCTCACCACCTCCACCACCACTACCACCACCCACGCCTCTACTGCCAACTCCCCTACCGCCTTCTGCGCTATCAGCAGCTCTGATAGCGCCATATGGCGGGGCGGGGGGGCAGTGGGCACGGCAGGGTGTGGGCACGTCATAAAGGCACGCAGGTCAGATCGCTGGCCAACGCCGGCTGTGGGTCAGCAGATAGAAGGAGATACACTGTTTGTACTGTTTTTCTAAATGAATATCGCATGTTTTTGCTTGAATGAATAGATTTGGGTTGAGATATGATCCATCGTCTGGTCAAATGTTGCTCTTCGACTGACATAGATAGACCTAAAAATGAGAGATGTGGCGGCGCTCCAGAGGCGGACAGGAAGGGGCGCTTGGGTGGACGTCCTTACCGGTATCCACGTCTTCCTGGAAGACCTCTATCAGAGGAGGGCCAATAAAGACTAAATGATACAATTAATGGGGCAGACTCCTGCTCGACGGGGGCTGACAGACGGCTGGGGGGTTAGTACGGTTAGCTTCACAAAGTAGGTCCCATTGCCCTCATGGTCATATCGGCGCACACATACTAGGTTCATACAATGTGGACCATATATATATATGGGAACAGGAAAGGACTTCCCTAATTTTAGTTGAATTATTACAATTTAACTGCAGTACCACAAGCGCTGTTTATGTATTCCCAGTGCAAACCGCACACACTCAACGTGTGTGTGTTTTTGGGTTGCCATGACAAAGGTGATAATCAAGCATGTATGAGGACCCTTGCATACAGATGAAGGCATTGTTGTCTCTTCTTCTTTCAACCGGCCGCAGGAGGAGAAATGAGGGGGCTTTAATCACCCAAGCCCAGCATCTTGCTCCTCTCAGTGCCTCACCCTAAACACCTTTAACACACTCACACAGTCACCCACACAAAGACTGACACGTGTCGGGTGCTTCGGTTTCGGCCGAAGAGGAGCCCTGCAGATCACACGATTGGGAGGGGAAACAAGCTGGTTACTGGCCAGGGAACAGGTTCAGCCTGATAAAGTTCCCAGTCACATTGGCTCCCTTTTATCCTGATAGGGGATTGACTCAGTGAGCAGATGAAGGCCTTCTGTTGCAGTCCTGAAACGGGGAACATGCAGGGACTACTGTTAACCCGTTTGGCTTTTCTGAACTCTATCAAGGCCTCAATATAGCTCTGGTAAGCAGATGTACCCTGCTGCTGTTTTAAGGTAAACGTCCTGCCGTCCAGCACATGCATGCATTCAATTAGAGACATCGTGTCCCCGGTGCGCTCAGTGATCTGTACTGAGCACAAAGACGCCATGTGCCTCGAGCTAGCATCCAACTCAGATCTGTCCTCAGTAAGATGTAGACGTAGTGCTGGCCCGACGGCCGCGGGTCAGACGGCCACTCGGGGCCAGTGTTGGAGATTATTGACAGGAGGCTCCGCCCCTCCCCCCCCCCCCCACTCAGCTGTCGGCTGCCAGGGTGTCGGGTTCACCCCGGGTCCCTCTGCCAAGTGGGTGAGATTAAAAAATAAATAAAAAATAGCGCCCTGCCACGCGGCAATCTGCTGGCCGTACGGTCAGGGCTGCTAAGGTGCCCTGCTACGCCTTCCCCTCCACCACCACCACCACCACCACCATCACCTCCACCATCACCACCACCACCACTCCCATCACCTCCACCACCACCACTCCCATCACTTCCACCACCACCACTCCCATCACCTCCACCACCACCACTCCCAACACCTCCACCACCACCACTCCCATCACCACCACCACCACTCCCATCACCTCCACCACCACTCCCATTACCTCCACCACCCCCACTCCCATTACCTCCACCACCACTCCCATCACCTCCACCACCACCACTCCCATCACCTCCACCACCACTCCCATCACCTCCACCACCACCACTCCCATCACCTCCACCACCACCACCCCCACTCCCATTACCTCCACCACCACTCCCATTACCTCCACCACCCCCACTCCCATTACCTCCACCACCCCCACTCCCATTACCTCCACCACCACTCCCATCACCTCCACCACCACCACCCCCACTCCCATTACCTCCACCACCACTCCCATTACCTCCACCACCCCCACTCCCATTACCTCCACCACCACTCCCATTACCTCAACCACCCCCACTCCCATCACCTCCACCACCACTCCCATCACCTCCACCACCACCACTCCCATTACCTCCACCACCACTCCCATCACCTCCACCACCACTCCCATCACCTCCACCACCACTCCCATCACCACCACCACCACTCCCATTACCTCCACCACCACCATCACCGTCATCACCACCACCACTCCCATTACCTCCACCACCAGCACCATCAACACCACCACCACTCCCATTACCTCCACCACCAGCACCATCAACACCACCACTCCCATTACCTCCACCACCAGCACCATAAACACCACCACCACTCCCATTACCTCCTCCACCACCAGCACCATCAACACCACCACCACTCCCATTACCCCCACCATCACCAACAACACCACCACTCCCATTACCCCCACCACCACCAACAACACCACCACTCCTCCCATTACCCCCACCATCCCCACCACCACCTCTCCTTGCATAACAAATAAAACGGGGATAGGAAATCAAAGACACACACACACACACACACACACACACACACACACACACACACACACACACACACACACACACACACACACACACACACACACACACACAAAGCAATACTTGTGTTTCCTTCACTCTGCACAATATTGACACTAGTGTGATGTTCACCTCCATCGTCTCGGCACTACAAGCCAGGGCACAAGGGGTTTGTTACTGGCAGCTGCTTGGCACGTCGTGCCCATTAGCCTGTGGTCACATCAAGCCTCCTCCACTTCTCCCTCACTATATATTTATTTATTTATCACACTAAACAAGATGGCACCGCGGGTCACATGGACGTTGAGATCACGTAGACCCTCCTCTAAGGAGGACTTCGTAGGTTCAACCTGCGTGACCGCTCAGTCCCCCACTGGACCAAGACCCCCTCTCAGGGCCAGACCCTCGTGGTGCTAACCCTGTACTAGGTCAGCCCCTTGCAGTGGCTAGCGGAACAGGCCTAGCTTGGCCCTCCGCTTCCTCAGATCTGGAAGCTAGGCTACGTAGCGTGCTCCCCCAGCGTCCTCCTCCTCCTCTGCTCCCGGGCCTCTGGGCTCCGGGCGCCCACTGGCGTCACGCAACCACTCTGCATCAATATTTCAGCCCCCCCCACGCACGCAGCCGCAGGGCTATCGCTTTACATTAGCGGTGGTCGTTTAGCTATTTACCCTACAGAGTCGGTTGCCATGGCACCCCCTGGCGGAGGGGTGGGGGTTTCCATGGCTATCTGGTTTATGTATAGTCCATATTTGAACAGAACGATACTGATACAGAGGGTGGAGTCCAAACCAAAAACACCACAAACCTTTACGGTTCTGCTTAATGAGCGGTGCCTTAGCTAGCAAACGCCAGCGTATCAGGTGGCCAGGAGAGAATGAGGGTGAGAGCGTGAGAGAGAGGGAGAGGGGGGGGGGGAGAGAGGGAGCGGTGTGGCATGGTAACCTGGGCATCTTGTAATCGTGCTCTCAGGTGACCAGGCAGCTTAGCCCATTAAACTCTCTTCCCCCGGTGCTGCTGCTTCCAGAGGCTTCCAATATCGCCTGCTAGAGAGCTCTTCAGAGAAGTTCATGGTCTGGGCTTCAGAGGTCACCCCCCAACCCGTTAATGTGCAACCAATATTAACGGGGACAAAGCAAAGGTTTACAGATTATTGATAAGATTTGTATTGAAAGCCAAATGGATGACTGATGAGTGGAAGCTGGCCAAGGCCTTGTCTACTTCCACTGAGAAGTGTGCATGTGACTCTTCAAGCTGCAGCCTGACCCGTGGTATAACAAGATATTTCTAGTCTATAATTCGTTTCTGGGATGTTAATTTAGACTTTGACTAGTGGACAGGCGTTCTCTAAGAGGGAATACGCGTTCCGACTGAGCAGCTCAGTGTTTTGGCTGTGCCCACTCACCGGAGCTCCCCTCGGTGTCCGTTCCCATACAGGAACCTTCGTAGCGGCTTCCCAACAGAGTTCGAATGTTATGTAATTAGTTCTGCAACACTTTTTGTCTGACATGATTATTTAGATGGTGTTGATTATTTAGCTTGCGACTTGCGATTATTTATTCTCGTTCTCGATCGTCTGCCTGTCTCCTAAAAATGGCGCTGTTTATGTTGTGGCTGTCTCAGGTTCTACTCGCGTAATCATACATCGTACTCGCGTCATATCAACCGTATCCAATCAGCATAGACTAGTTAGGAGTGCCTCAGAAAGCTCCTACCCCGAGGAAGGTACTATCTGATCCGCTAACTGAGCTGCTAACTGTGGAGTTGGGTTGATGCTCTCTCCCAAACCACACCCGTCGGCTCACTAGAGGGAGACGTCCCTCAGTCGGAACGTGCCTTATGTCTCCAGAACATCCTTGTTTATCTCTTGACGCATCGTATCCAAACCACTTTCGGTGGTTGTATGTGGTGTCCAGAGCTTTGTAGTGTGAAGACACGCCTCTGTCCTCCAGGCCTGGTGACACAGCATCAGCCCGCACCCCCCTCAGGTCGCAGAGGAACACAGAGGCCTGATACATGAGGGCCCCGTGGCCTCTTAGTTGTGTGTGGGTTATTTCACCCAAAAGGTTCTATTGAGGGCTTTGACCTGCACAAAGCGTTTAGATTAGCAAGCCCCATACCCCACATGGCCTTAGCTTCCTCCATTTAGTTTCAAACGTTGACTTCATCATTCAACAACGGATCGCTGAGATGACTCGTGGAAGTAGATGGATATAGATCACGGTCATAATCATAATCGGTGTTTTATCACCCGGTATGTGTGATTTCAGAGACTTTTTTTGTGACCTCCAATGTGCCTCAACTGTGAGTAGCGCAAAGTGTGTGTGTGTGTGTGTGTGTGTGTGTGTGTGTGTGTGTGTGTGTGTGTGTGTGTGTGTGTGTGTGTGTGTGTGTGTGTGTGTGTGTGTGTGTGTGTGTGTGTGTGTGTAGGGGGGGAGGGGGGGGCTGTCACCTCGGTTTGAAGGCCAGCAGGGCTGGGACCCCTGCTGGCCGCTAAACGACACCACATCACCTTAGATAGCACACACACATGCTGACAGCGACGTTTATCCCTTTGTATATGTACCATACAGTTATGTCATCGCTGCAGTCTAGACATTAATAACCTCAGCTCCATTGCTATCGCCGTAGAACAGTTTGTCATCGTAAAAAACGAAACCTTTAATCTTGCTGATAAGATATCCCTCCATCGCCGCCTAGTGCCCATTAGTACAGTCAGTATGACGTGGATGGGGCTCACTATCTATCTTTTGAATTACTTGAGCATGGAATTGGGTACGCCATAAGAACGAGTATTCAGGTGTTCAAATGGCAGGTTATTGGTCAACGTCTATGCCTCTTCAATTAGTTCTTGCAGCAATATTCTTTCAGCATTCAGAAACATCGCTGCCCATTGTTGCGTTCCATAATCTGTTTTTGAAGAATCTGTACAATTATCTTTGCGCATGAGTAAACCAGTGATGGTTGGAGAGGACCAGGCCTGAGGCCCGGTCCTCTCCTTCAGCTCTCCTGTCTCCTCCTCACATACCAAAGGCCTGCCGGCTAATTAAGGCCTGAAGGAGCTGACACACACACACACACACACACACACACACACACACACACACACACACACACACACACACACACACACACACACACACACACACACACACACACACACACACACACACACACACACACACACACACACACACACACAGGCCCGGATGATTGACTCTACTGTGAGATAGACCCAATCTGGCGCCCCCATAGTTTACACTATCGCCGCCTCCACACTACGGATCAATACGCGCCGCTTGCACAGAGTAAGCACTCTAATAATCGTGCTCGCTCTCTCTCTCTCTCTCTCTCTCTCTCTTTCTTTCTTTCTTTCTCTCTCTCAGAGTGTACCCCATAAAGGAGGTTCCTGTTGACACGGCGCCCCTGACAGACTGGCTATACCAGAGGTTTGTGGAGAAGGAGGATCTGCTGACCCACTTCTACGCAACGGGTGGGTAACTGTCTGTTATTTAAACCCGTACGCCTCGGCCCGTATGGGATAGTCCCTAAGGGCTCTGTGTGCGTCCTGGCGTGGTTTCTGATCGTCCCCTCCGTCCCCAAACAGGCTCCTTTCCTCCCGCCAAGGGGCAGAAGGAGATGCCTTCCCGGGCGATGACCCTGGACCCGGTGTGGCTGTGCTTCATCCAGTCGCTGGCCTTCGCCTCCGGCTACATGTGGTACCGGGTCCTCCAGTACGCCTACTGCTGGGTTTTCTGAGCCACAGTCGCCAGGGCGACGGCCTCCAGAGGGACCATGGGAAAGACTCAGGATCAGTGGGATGTGTGGCCCAGTGTTGTACTAGACCCCCCCCCCCCCCACCCCCCCCTGCCCTGCCCAACCCCGCCACCCCCAACCAATCCCTCCCCAACGATGGATGAATGTACATTTGCGAAAAAGCCGGAGAGACACTGGTGGGGGGGGGGGGGGGCATCATAGAAAAGAAGTAAACGGAATAAAACTACACATGAATAAGAAAATGAAAGCCCACCCAAGCCTCTTATAAGGCTGCTCATGTTTAGACACACACAAGTACTGACTCTCACACACTCCACCGGCCCGCCCCAGCAGGCGGCCCATCCTCCTCTCTCACACTTGTCGTCAAAAGTAACGCTTTAATGTTTACATCTCCACCCCCCCCCCCCCCCCCCCCCCCCCATCACATATGAGGCTCAGGACTCCCCCGGGAGTATTTTTTCGACTATCTGTCAATCTCCCTGGGCTTTACCCGTGATAGTTTTACAGTTAAGTGTGTTTGATTGTGTGTGTGAGTGTGTGTGTGTGTGTGTGTGTGTGTGTGTGTGTCTGTGTTCTGAAGTTAGTAAAAAAGCGTAATGCCTGCCCTAAATCGTACGGGCCGGACCAGAAGAAGCCCCTTGGATCCTGCTCTCTGTCTTAGTCTCAGCCTGTTGCCATCGGTATTGAGCGCGGTGGGGGCTGCAGAGACCCCCCTCCCACGGCCGACCAGCGGGGGTCTCTTCATTGCACTAAGGATCCATACTGCCCACCCCGTGTCCCCCCCTGACGACCCCCCTGGGAGACAGACCCTCACCTGGAGCTCTGGACGTTTTTTAATTGCTTTCAAAAGAAAAAAAATCTCTCTTGCTCTCTCTCTCTCTCTCACTACACATCTATTGGCCTCCATACGTTGTGCTCCCTGTGACGAGGGCCACAGTGTGTGTTGTCATTAGGCTCCGAGTTCCCCCGGGAGCGAGGGAGGGCTCCTGTTTACACCGCTCGGCCCTGAAGGGACGCTGGCTCTCACGACTTCGGGTTTGGGCCCCGAGGCCGGTGCCCGTGTGCCAGGCCCGTCCCGGGGCAGTGGCCACGGCCACAATCAGTGGCCAACGACTGCATGACTTCAACGAGGGCAGAACTCTTGCCAGCTCCAATTTCCCGCTACTGGAGAAAATTGCAGAGGACCCCCCTCCTCCGCCCACTCCCTATTAAGTGTCTGCCCGCCATGCACAGGACACACACACGCGCACACACACGTGCACACGTACACTCTCCAACCATGTGCAGCTACACAAACTAAGAGTAGCTGTCCGACTCGAACCCACGCCAGACTGAAGGCAGCGCCAGAGAGGTGATTCCTACTGGGAACGCCTAGTTTTACAAATATTTAAGCCATACGCTTAGTGTCGTTTAAGGGACAAGGACAATGGGGAAAGGAGGGTGGGCAAAAAAGGAAAAGGATCATTCTTAATAGAAAAGCTTACCCTAATGTTCAGCATACTAAAACCTAGGTGTCAGTTCTGTAAATGTACAGCATAACCTGCCTATGTGAGTGTGTTTGTGTGTGTGTCTGTGTGTGTGTGTGGGAGAGCGCGTGCGTGCGTGTTTGTGTGGTTGTCTTTCAACACCCCCTCCCTCCCCGAACCAACCTGCTCCCTGTTTATTTTAAATTTTTTATCTATACAAATTAATGTTGTGTTGCTCTGTGGCGTCAGAGTGCGAGGACAGCTCACCGTGGCGGAGTGTTTTCATTTGTTTTAAATTACTTGAACCGTCGTACCCCTGTTATGGTATGTTTAATTTTGTACATAACAAAGAAGAGGAAGGATCTCTTTGTCTATCAATGACTGCAAGGTTGTGTCACGCGTCGGCACTCAGCTTTTATTATTTCAGATTGTTTTTATTTTTTTAAATTATCATGAATGTTTTAAAAGAGAAAAAGGCAAGGTTTTCCCCTGTGTCCAGTGTTGTATCTTTCTTTTCTTGTTTTGGGGTGACACCAAACTAGGACGCTACTATATGCCACAAAAAGTCCGTTTTGAGAGACGGCCAGTCTCTTCGTCCAATGACACGCGGGCCCAGTTCAAAGTTGAGCCCCGCCCCTTCCTTCGCCTAGCCCGGAGCATCAAAGAGTGAAAACACTGATGAAGGCTTGTGCATGTAGGATTCTGTGGGATATCTTTGCTTTCCAGCTTGCCCCTAAAAACACGTTTGATGGCTATAGACTGTTAAGAGGCAACCCACCACACAGCCTGGAGCCTAGTCCCATGCTGCCAGTCTACATTCACTCTGATGCGGGGGAGGGGAGGGGAGGGGAGGGGAGGGGGAGGGGGGGGGTACCAACACTGTAACTGGGCCAGGAGAGGAAAGCAATAGTTGTTCCCCTTTTCATTTTTTTTTGTTTGATTTGGGGCGTTTTTGTAAAGGGAAGTTCACACAGGGCCCAGCAATGATGCGGCGATGTTGTATTGAGAGTCAATGTGAAAGGTTCTGACCCTGCTCTCCTGACGAGCAGCAGGAGGAACCGCCTCCAGGGAGGGGGAGATGAAGTGGATACACAAATGCAATGAGGTTGCATTGAAGCCCACCCCTCTCCTTTCAGGGGGAGTATACATGTAGGAGCTGTGTATGAAATGCAGAGGGCTACCTGACTAGGTAGATGTGAAACCCTTTTCGGGGCTAGACTGAAACGTGTCTATTCGTCCTGCCACCCTGAGATGTTCCCCGGTATGAATAGGAGATGCCACAAGTCGTTTATTTTCCATTTTTCTTCCCAAGGCCGCTTTTCCAAAGAAGGCAGAGATGGTGGGCAGGGGGAGGTTTTTCCTAGATATGGTTATAGGAAATGAACACAATAGAAATTAAAAACAAATGATACTAGAATTGTCTGTAATTTTTCCATTTTGTACTTCTCCTTTAATTCCTAGCTACACAGCCATTTTACAACACAGAGACCTTGTGCTGGAATAAAACATCAAAATGATCTTTACCGTCCATCTTTGTTCTTTGTTTTTGTGTGCGTGTGTGTGTTTGTGTCCCAGCTTCCCACTATTGGTTACAATACAACAAACTATTTGGATGGGTGTCATTATTTAACATAATCTTTCATTGAAAGTGCCTTAAGCTGAGGCAGAGAGCATGAAAACGTACATTTGTATTTGTTTGAAGGGATTATTTTAACTGCTGCATGACTCCCTAATTAATTAAACTGACTGGGTACAGTGGCATGGCTCATGGGCCTTGTTCGAGTTCCCACATCGTAATTTGCTGATGTGTGTCCCCAGAACCTGTCTCCGGGTAATTGAAACGTGTGTTTACTCTGCTCCGTGGCTGTTGTTTAAACCTGGGTCGGTATCTGTCACTAACCGCCAGCTTACTCCACGGTGCTCTGATTTCAGCCTGGGAAACAGAAACCCGGTCGACCTGAACCGCTCAGTGCATCACCTCTCCGGGAACAAGAGAGGCTCCACTTGTGCGGTTGTGTATGGCCTGCATGATGGGGTTTGATGCATAGTCCAGCCCACACAACTGTTATTATACACAATACATCGACATTGTATAAGACACCTAATACATGGCTAATTGTTTGCATGCGTCAACATATGTATTTAAACTTCCCCTAAGCTTAAAACAAATAAATCTTGGCGTCAGCTTGTCACATGTCACCACACTACACGCCTGAGTACAGAGAGCCATTAGAGCCAATCACTTCTTGGAGACGTCGCAATTCCACGACTTGAACGGGGCCTGATGCACAAGTGTGGGCATGAAATCATCTGCAGGAGAAGGGGCTGGTGGACGATGGAGGAGACGGCGTCTCCTCCTGACACGAGGAGAGACACTGGCGTCCAGCTGCGCCAGGGATGGCCAGGGTGACCCGCGAACGCACTCCAGAAATAGCCTCTGTGCTCTCGGCTAGGCAGCTGAATGTCACCTAACCCCCACCCCCCTCTCTCCCTCCTCAAGTGCTTCGATAGCACACGTGTAGCCTACGGGGATCACGTTTTGGATGGACATGATCATGTTCTTCAGTCAAAGGCGTGTAATATGTGTAGGTCCACAGCAGGTCCACAATCCTGCAGACAGGTATGCTGCCGATCCCTGGCCAAACAGGTGCACTTCACATGCAAAGACGGACCTAAACTATGACGTGTGTGTGTGTGTGTGTGTGTGTGTGTGTGTGTGTGTGTGTGTGTGTGTGTGTGTGTGTGTGTGTGTGTGTGTGTGTGTGTGTGTGTGTGTGTGTGTGTGTGTGTGTGTGTGCGCGCGCGCGCGCGCGTCCCTATTTTTAAATGACCAAAAAGAAAATCTAAGTTCTGAATGATGATCATTCAGTGCTTATCTAATATACATAGTTTGTCGTAACGATTTGGTTTCCCCAACTTTGCCACGGGATGTCTACTGTTTTGAGCAAGGCATTGAGACTTCGGAGCTATTAATGGGGCCTCCAACTAGGACTCTTCTCGATAATAAATTAAGCAGTGCTCGCCACTGCTTCACTTGCTGTGGCTCGCCATTTTTGATATTTTTGTATCACTGTTTGAGAATGACTGAAAAAAGTATAGACTTTTGATTTACAAGACTAACTTTAACTTAAACCAATACACCACAATAATGATTTGGTTGTATTTTAATTGAGTATGCTTGACATCTTAAATGGGCCATGCCGCACACAACAGAGACATCAAGGTTATCAAGATACAAGGTACGGGAAATACCCCTTTTAATCACTTCCGTTATCGTGTGTTGTAATTCTTATTTTTGAACAACGATGCGCCTCAACAATTACGTCATTCGCTGATCCTGGGCAGGTAAAAGTGTGCGTATTATTGCTGCCACCTAGTGGACAGAAATCAGACATCCTCTTGAAATACCTGCTAAACTCTCGCGGTATCAGGCGCTCGCAACCTGGCAACTGTGTAGTTGTTGTGGCCAATCAGGATTCAGCTTCACTCGAGAAATAACCAATCAGCTTAGAGAGTTCAGGCACCAGTTTAAAAACAGCGTTTCTGTTTTGTTTTCGGCAACGATCACATGCCTACCTGTTTGTGACTCCATTATTATCACCATACAATTGGTTTCACCTAACATCCGCTGGATTTAAGATAAACAAATTGATACGTTAAGGTGTTTCTAATAGTTTATCAGGCCAAGTCCATGGTAACTAAATAGCCTTTCTTAGATTACAATCGGTTGATGAACAGCATGCCTTCTCGTGTTGAGGACTACGAAGTCTTGCATACGATAGGATCTGGTTCTTATGGCAAATGTCAGAAAATAATAAGGAAATCTGACGAAAAGGTGAGTACCAATGCTGCCGAACGCAGCATACCATCCACATTATCTATCTGAATGCACCAGTCTATTGACTGGTGCATGGTAATAATGGTGTTCATTACTGTGAGCACGTATACAAACATTCACGTAATTGTCGACGGTGCACCCTCAAACATCATCATTTTGCTCTCATATACCTGTGTTACCTACAGCTTCTGGTGTGGAAGGAGCTTGATTACGGAAGCATGGGCGAGAACGAAAAGCAAATGCTCGTCTCAGAGGTTAACCTCTTGCGGGAACTTAAGCATCCAAACATAGTACGGTACTACGACCGCATCATCGACAGGACAAACACCACACTATACATTGTCATGGAGTACTGTGAAGGCGGCGACCTCTCCACTCTTGTCGCCAAGTGCATCAAGGAAAGGTGAGGGGGTGGTTGTATTGATGGTGTTTTCAGCAGGTAGGCCTATATTGCCTTCACCTGATATGCAATGCATCAGGTGTATGCAATCAATGGTCATCATTTCTCAAATATCATTTCTTCAAAAAATAAAAAAGGGGTACACTCAAATATTCTTTTATGAACATAACACTACTACACTTCTTGTCTATAATGTAGTGTATATCTTGGGACTGTTTATTTTTGCTAGATGTTTCATTTCCAATACATGCATCCGCTAAGAAGTTTTCCCCTTCATTGTATGCATCTGAGCTCTGTGCATTCGTGGCGCCTCTCCTTCCAGGCGCTATCTGGAGGAGCAGTTTGTCCTGCGGGTCATGGCCCAGCTCATGCTGGCCCTGAAGGAGTGCCACCGGCGCAGCGACGGTGGCGCCACTGTGCTGCACCGGGACCTGAAGCCCGCCAACATCTTCCTGGACGTCAAGCAGAACGTCAAGCTGGGAGACTTTGGACTCGCTAGGATCCTAAACCATGACACCAGTTTCGCAAAGACCTTTGTCGGCACGCCTTACTACATGTCTCCTGTGAGTGGCCTATCAGTCCCGTGATGTGCCGGAGTTCAATTGGAAGTCTTCTTTAGCTTTTCCATTATTTGTTTTTTTCTCTCCCTTTTAAAAGTAAATTCACGTGACTTGACAAAACCGAACATGAGTCACAACTGCTGAGCAGGGAACTGGACAATCTTGTTGAGCACTCTGTTACCCAGGAGAAATAATTGTAGTTGAAAAGCTTGAAACTTGAGCTGAGGCCATGAACTCTTATCTGCAACCAGAGAAACAAAAGCCATTGTCGAGATGTGTTCTTTCATCGAGTATACACTTGAATTTGGACTTTTTATATCCTTGTCACAAAATTGATGGTTATCCATCTACCAAACTGCATCAATGGTTCACTCATTTGGGGTCAACTTCGTTTGGATTCTTGTTAACATCCTTCCGAGTCAATGTTGATCCATATGCTTAGGGCGGGCGTGGAAAAAAGAATGCTGAAGTGTTTTATTTTCCTATGAACACCCAGTGAAAGCTGAACCCTATCCTTGTGCCTTTCTTTTATGACACCTTAGATCAGTGTTATAATGTTGGGCAAGGAACACGTTAATACTCGTCTATTCTTTGATGTTTGAACAAGGACTTTTTTTGTTTTCTCCTGTGTTCTGTTTACCCAGTCCTTAACATCTAACATTCTCCAACTATTTCACAATAATAAAGTCAACAGTTCTAGACAACTTGTTTGTCTTCCATGTCAAATTTAGGAATGTAAAAATTTCCAGAACTTTAACTCTACAACTGCTTTTTTGTTTTTCAGGAACAAATCAACCGGATGTCTTACAACGAGAAGTCAGACATTTGGTCTCTCGGCTGTTTGCTGTATGAACTTTGCGCTCTATCGTAAGTTTTTCCTCGCTCTCTAAATGGTTCTCCGGGATGTTAAATGGTATAGGATGCGGTTTGTAATGTTGATGGGTGTCTTTTCGCCCCGGTTAGACCTCCCTTTACTGCTTACAACCAGAAGGAGCTGGCAGAGAAGATCCGCAAGGGCCAGTTCACAAGGATCCCTTACCGGTACTCTGACGGGCTCAACGCCCTGCTGACCCGAATGCTCCATTTAAAGGTTTGCTACTAATTTGAAGGGGGGGGGGAAATGGGACGGCACAAAGACCATGTTCTCGTGTCAATGCCTAATGCAGTCAAAAACATGGAAGTATAGTCCGTGGCCCGGTCGCGTTCCGATGCATTACTGACCAGTCCTAAAAAAACAACGTTCCCTTTTATCGTCTTCTTGACTCGCGTACTGCATTTGGCCGCTTGTGTTCACTGGTTTGTGGCGGCGCCTTGGCAGGACTACCTGAGGCCCTCGGTGGAGTCCATCCTCCAGAGCAGCCTGCTGGCCGACACGGTGGGGGAGGAGCGGCGGAAGGCGCTGGTGCGGGTCCGCAGGAAGTCCACAGAGTGCGTGGCCGCCGCGCCCCAGGCCGCCGCGTCCCGGGTTGCCATGCCGGAACCGGCCTCGGAGCTCCGACTCAAGGAGCGGGTCTTACGAGACAGGGAGCAGGCCCTCAAGGAACGAGAGGAGAGGCTGGAGCGTGAGTGTGTGTGTGTGCGTGTATGTACCAAATGTACCTGTGAGACTCTGCATAGACTTAACACTACCAGTCCTGCGTTTGCGAAAAACCTCTGGACGATATGGAACCAATCCTAACGTTTTGTGGCATTTCCAAGATGGAGGTCATCCTTGATATGACAGGATTCGTTTGCAGCTTTGGTCCAGGCTTTAGTATCACACTCAGAATTAATTGTGTTTCGAAGGCTGTCAATTGTGGCTACCTCTTCGTATGTTCATGTGTTTTGGGGGTTTCTGTGGTCTCAACTCTTTAATGGCAGAGCGGGAGCAGGAGCTGTGTGTCCGCGAACGACTGTCTGACGTGAAGCTTGCGAGGTAAATAAAAGCAGTTATTCTTGAGCTCGGGTCCAAACTCTTCCAAAGTTCTAATGGGATGCTCTGATGATCCAACCTAACTATCGTCTTATTGATGCTTTCAGAGCGGAGAGTTTGCTGAAGAACTACAACCTCTTGCGGCAGGCGAAGGGCCTGGCCGGGCCGTACTCTAAGGAGATAGGTACGAGGCTGGCCCGTCAAGCCCTGGAGCCCCTGAACCTCGACAAGAATTGAGCCAGAGCGTTGTCCATTAATTATACCTGTGGTTGGTTGGGGGTGGGGGGGGGGGGGGGTGTTAACTTGATGTCATGTTTGTTTTTATATACTTTTAAACCATATAAATAAAGATTTTATTTTGTATATACATGTGCCAAACATTGGGTGGGAGTGCATTGGGAAGAGTCTTCCCATCATGGTGGCGGCCACATGTCGGGTTAGGCAGGAGTCTCTTGAAGACTTTGGATAAATTACAGTTGCACACACAACTTCTTCACAAGTAACTCCACTACTGTCTCTGTCCTAGATCTGGACGAGGACTGCTCCCCTGGCAAGAAAAAGGTCCACTTTGCAAGACGCAGTCAGGAGAACCAGGGCCCTGGCAGCAGAGACTCCCTGCGCTGCCAGGAGCTGGTCCTGAAGAAGAGGCTGCAGGCGGCCGACTCACGGGCCCAGGCCCTGGGGGAGGTGGAGCGGGCGTACCAAAGGAGCAGGCAGTTCCTGGGGATCCGCTAAGACCAGGCCACCAAAATAACAATGTGAAGACTACTGAATCAAATCAAAGGGCCCTGGGTTACCATGGCTTGACAGGGAACTCGTTTTGATCTTTATTTATTTGTAACATAGGACCTTAGTGGTGAAGACAGTGCAGAAGACTGAACCCAAATAATTTCACATTTCAATGTTTGAAGTTTTCTTTTCTTTGAATTTTCCTTTTTCATTCCATTGTGTGCTCATGTCTGTGGATGTCTGATGCATTTTAGATGACCTCCTCTGACTTTTTAGGCCTTTTTATAAATATTACTCTCTGGGTTTGAAGGGTGTCGGTTGGATGTGAATTATATTCCGAGTGCGTTTGTGTGTATGTGGTTTCCATTAAAGAAACCTAGAATGTTTCAAACTTGTTTGGATTTAAGAGAGATAAAGATCCATTATGAAAGGTCAGATTTAACCTAACCAAATGTATTGGTGTCATGTCCAAATTAATATAACAACTAATTTTCTAACTTTAATTTCCAGGTCTTCTTCCTAATAGGATACAAGAGTATTAGCGAGCAGGGGTGTTTCTAGGTTTCTGAAATATCCGGGGCTTAGCCCAGAGGGAAAGGGCAATTTTTTTTGTATGCTTTATTGCAAATGCACATTTTTCCATAATGTTTTACATAAATACACAAAATACACAGTTTATTATAGCTTTAAATAGCTTCCTGACTGCTGTGCTGCTTATTCCCAGACATCTAAATTTCCATTCAAGTTATTTCAGTGTAATATGAATACTAGTGAGACAGATCTTATATATATTTATATATGACTGAAGATAGGATAGGTTAATTCGCTTGAGGTGGTAAACAGGCTGGTTATATTTTTTAATCGTTTATTCTCTTGCCAGATGGACTATCTAGAAGGATTTGGCTACTTTGAGATGCCCCTGGAATCCCCATGTTTGTTACTAGTGTAAAGCAAGCGGAAAAATAGTTTTTTTTTCTTTTGTCTATCTCAGCCCCTTTTTATCAAAGGACTCCCTTTTATTAACAATAATGTGGATTGCTTATAGCCGACAATGTAAAGAATGGTGAGATGATTGATAGCAATCACATCTCAAAATCCCATAGGAACAAAGTATCGCAATTGAACGATAAAGCCTGATATCCAAGTGAGTAATGATGTGTGTTTGTTCTACATACAGTTTATTTGCCTTTTAATATATGTATTAATATATCGGACAGATACCTCTTTTTTTTAATGCAATACTTGGTGGATATTTACATTCGATACGAATCGAAACCACAGATGTTAAATTCCAAATCATAAAATAAAGCTAAATTTCATTATATATTTATTTAAATCTAAACTGTTCAATGCAAAGTCAGAAAACTATGGTTGTAACTGCATTATAGATCACTATTGAAAGTTAATTTGGAGCTTTTACACTACGACTTAAATCAGGAATGGAGAAACTGTATGATGGCCCTACGATGCTGACTGTCTGTTTGTTAGCAGCGTTGCCAGATTGGACCCGATTTCCCGCCCAATCTGGCAACATTGGCTGCAGCCCGCTGCAGCCAAATCTGGCTCGATCTGGCAACACTGTTTGTTAGATGCGTTGCATGCAGAGGCGCATAGCAACCCTGTCGCCCGGGTGGTACGTCCCAACCATTAGCGGCAACGGACCAATCCCCTACCAGCTAGCGTGCTACCAGCCAATGGTCAAGGAGCTGGGCGGGTCCGTTACATTACCCAGTTCCGTGTGGAAAGTTTACCGGCTCGGGTGCAAAGTTTCAGCCGTCTGCAAACGGGTGAGCAGCGGCCAACGATTCTGGAATATACCGGCGCTGACTAAGGTCTACATAAGTCGTCGGACTTTTTGTCTGTGGTACTTTATTCATTCGTGACCGAATGAACGCGTGTTTGTCTGATAAATTAGCCAAAGGATGCTGCTATTTGTAGAGATGCTAGTGTAACAATACGCTTTGTATTGTCTCAGGTAGCCCGTTAGCGGAGTTAGCTCGCTAGGACGGACCCCTACCACAGCTAGCTAGCGGATGCTCTGGTAAACTGGTTAAATCTGTATGAAAACGGTCGAATTAGTCGGATTACCGGTAGGTTAAAAAACAAGCCTATTCATTGTTTCATCGATCGTTTCCTAGTGTTTGAAGATGGCTTGTGAGCCGAACCGTGTGCGGCTGCTATGCATGCTTTCATTGACGTTCGGGTTCTTCATCGTGGAAGTGGTCGTCAGTCGGATCACTTCATCTCTAGCGATGCTGTCGGATTCCTTCCACATGCTGTCGGATGTTATAGCACTGCTGGTGGCTTTGGTTGCCGTGCGATTTGCTGAGAAGACCCAGGCGACCAACAAGAACACCTTCGGGTGGATCCGGGCGGAGGTGATGGGGGCGCTGGTAAACGCGGTGTTCCTCACGGCGCTATGCTTCACCATCATCCTGGAGGCGATCGAGCGGTTCACCGAGCCCAACGAGATCGACAGCCCCTACATCGTCATCGGGGTCGGTGCTGCGGGGCTCCTGGTCAACCTCCTGGGGCTGTGCTTGTTCCACGGCCATGCAGGTGGTGGACACGGGCACTCGCACGGTGGTGGTGGTGGGGGACATGGGCACTCGCACGGCAGTGGCGGACACTCTCATGGCAAGAAAAAGACTGGTCAAATCTGCAAATCTGAAAAACCAAATTCCTCGTCGTCCGAGACAAACACCTTGGTTGTGGTCGACCACAACAGTCCAAATGGGGTCAACTCAGAGAACCGTGGATATGGTAAGTCCAAAGGGTTTTGGGGGGGTTACATACACCGTTATAATGTAATAAGTCCTATATTGAAGGCTACCTCATTGACAAGCAAGAAAGGCAAGTTAAGATATTAGTATCTTACGTTTGTGTCTAGTCATGTGATTTGCACGCAAAATACAATTCAACCCATACCAATTCAACAACCCTAAGTCCAAACAAATGGCCAAGTGTCAAGCAGTGATCCCTAGTTACAATATTACATACAAATAATTTGATTCATTGTCCAAAAGCATATCCTCTTTAAAACGTTGAGGACCACACACACACATTACTGTGAGAGGAGAAACTCATTGTTGCTTTTGATAGTTTCTATGGAGTTGTGGACAAGGATTATCCGAATAAGGCTGTGTTGCACACCGTTGAATAACTTTGTTGGTTGAATATTAGTTCTGGAACTTGTTTTTCACCTGTATTTTTGAGATACACAATAGTTGATTAATATTTGTAATAATTCAGCTGAATATGATGTAATGTATTGCAATAGAACCCTAGAACATTTGTCAATGAAAGAATAAGCTAAAACCCCCCTTATAATAATATTGGTAATACATTTGTTTCTCTAAGATGGGAAAAGTAAATAATATGAACAGCCTTATCATATTTAAGAACCGGTTGAACCGTAAGAGTGCTCCAAACTGGCATCCTCAGTCTCTTATCCTGCTGATTTAAAGGACTCGGCTGGTTCTGTGAAGGCCACAGGTTAAGTGTCCAAGTCCCTTATGTCCTGAACTTGAATCAGCCATGATTATAGTTCAATTCACCGCTTCTCGTGGTGTGTGCGTGTTCTGATGCAGGGCATCTGACCTCCATTATATTGCACCCCATTGTTAAGCAGCTCCCTCGTTTAGCCCAACAAATTCAAGTGCAAACAAACTATCCTGGCTAGTAGGTAGCCTTCTCAAATAGTTCCCACAAACAAACAAATCCAAAAGTGTACATTGTGTTTACACGCTACTGGGCATGCTTATGCCCTTTAGACGACAGTTTGGATTCTAAGTGAAGACGGGGGCTGCGTTATAGGTTGTGTTGTTACTCTGAATTCTAAGTGCAACATTTAAAAAAGCTGTGAGGGGACAATGTAGGAGGTGTTCTGAAAATGTGCTCAGTTATAAGAATGTACACAACATCCTCTTTTTAGGAACATTCGAGAATTAAAACTGCTCGCTTCCCTGGCTCCAACCATAATGCCAGACCTGTGTTACCACCAGTGAAAAAAACACACTCTCCAACCCTTGGTGGGAGAATAAGTCACGCCGTGACTTATTGAAATGTTGCTCTGCATTCAGGATTCAAAATTATCACAATTGTCTATAACACAGCCTCTTTCTTGCTTGGAATTCCAACTGCCTCAGTGTTAAAATCAGGGCGAGTAAAGTAGGAAATTGTTTAGTTTGTTTGTACTTATTGGGACGGACAAAACAAAGAGTCATCTATGAGTTGCGGCTAAGCACTTTCTTGGAACATGCTGCAGTATAAGGCTAAGATTATGTGCCTGCAAACATGTTGGGTTTGTTAATACGATGAACCGCACTTAGACCGCACTTTCCCCCCTCAGACTTCAGCAAAGACGGCACCGAGCTGCAGACCAACGGCAGCCCGCTGTACGACGACGTCGACCACAGCTCGGCCGCGCAGCTCAACATGCGCGGCGTCTTCCTCCACGTGCTGGGGGACGCCCTGGGCTCGGTCATCGTGGTGGTCAACGCCCTCATCTTCACCTTCGTGTGGCAGCCCTGCCTGCCTGACGAGGCCTGCCTCAACCCCTGCATCAACAGCCACAGCACGGACCACCAGCACGTCAACCAGACCCTGGTGGGCCTGACGGACCCCGGCGCCTACCGCATGGCGGGCCCCTGCTGGGTGCTGTACATGGACCCCACCCTGTGCATCATGATGGTGCTCATCCTGCTGTACACCACCTACCCCCTGCTGAAGGAGTCGGCGCTCATCCTCCTGCAGACGGTGCCCAAGCAGATCGACATGCACCAGCTCAACGAGAAGCTGCTGTGCCTGGAGGGCGTGCTGGCCATCCACGAGCTGCACATCTGGCAGCTGGCCGGCAGCCGCATCATCGCCACGGCGCACATCAAGTGCCACGACCCCACGGCCTACATGGACGTGGCCAAGCGCATCAAGGACTTCTTCCACGACGAGGGCATCCACGCCACCACCATCCAGCCCGAGTTCGTCACCTTCAGCTCGGACTCGCGCGACTCCCTGTGCGAGCTCTCCTGCCGGACTCAGTGCGCCCCCAAGCTGTGCTGCGGCTCCGCCGACAAGGCGGCCGAGAAGAAAGCGGCGTCGGAGGCCGACGACGGGCTCCGGGAGGTCAGCCCCGCCACCCTGGAGGTCATCAGCGAGGACCCGGAGCAGGCGGCCGCCCTGCCGCTGGTGGTCACGCCGGAGCCCGCCGCCGCCCCCCGGGAGGCGGAGTCGTTTCTGTGAGACGGCGCCCCGAGGCCCGGCGGTCCAGGGGCCGCCGCAGCGGAGCGGCCGGGGGAGGGCAACCCCAAGAAATAAAGGAAGTTGACGGGCGACTTGTTGACTGCCTGCTAGTTTTGATTTTTTTGGTGTGTGTGTGTGTGTGTGAGTGGTCAACCTGTACCTGCAACTAGATTGGTATAAGGAAACCGGATCACTGGCCTGACATGGAAGTCTATTTTCAATGTCTTGTTTTATTTTTTAGCCCTACTGCTGGACCCCCCCCTCCCTTCACCTGACCAACATCACCCCCCTTGGTCTATCTCTTCTATTATGTGGGCTCAGCAGTTCAGGTAGTGATGGGTGCATGTGTCAGGAGTCCTATTGCCCCCCGAGCGAGTGCGGGGTGAAGTCTGCACAAAGTGCCAATGTCCTCTAATTCTCCCTCTCCTAACACCATGTGCTGGAGCGTTATCTTGTTCCCATGGTGTTTTTATTCTCTATTGTCCTTGGTGCCAAAGCTGTTCACTGCAAGCATCGAAGGGACGGAGCCAACACCCCTGTACAAAGAGGGTTAATATTACAAAAGAGAAGTCAAACACTACTAATGCAAGTCAGAGCGCCCGTGGGTCAGGCGTCTGGAGTCCCTCTGGCTGGCGGGCTGATCGCTGCGAGGAGCTGTAATTCCTCCTCCTCACTCCACGCAGGCTCGAGACAACTCGGTCGTTGGCCCCAAACGGAAGCATATTGTATTGCTTAATAATTTATGTATTTAAGTTACGAGTTATGATCTTAAAATCTCCTTTTGATGACATTTACTTTGGAAAGAGAATGTTTAGTAAATCATTTTTGTCGTGAAACTCTTACTTCAAATGTGTTGTGATCTTTTTCTTTTTTTTTACAGCGCTATTATTTCTCCAATACTGATGTTCTGGACTCATTTGGGAGTCGTGAGACGTTCACGTTGCTCTCCTGTTGCCTTTTTTTAAAGCAAAACAAACCGGGAGAGAGCACTACATATACACTGCATACACTGCAGTGGAGAGGGCGCATGCTGTCATGTCCACCCGCAGAAAAGTATTGGAGGTTTGTCACCTTGTGAGCCAGAGGAGTCTGTCGCTGCCGGATCTATTCCTTCAGTGTCTATTCTGTATTTCTATTCTTTTGTGTCACTTCCTCCTCCATAACTGTTTTTTTTTATAATGTGAAGGGACCTCGTCGAAATCCACAATGTGTTTGTTTTCTTGTTTTTCCTGATGCTTTGTCTCAGGCTTTGCATGATTAGAGGCTGGATCTATATACATACCTAAGAAGGTTGGCCCTGGATGCTGCTTCACTAGGGGCATCGTAGGGTCTGTGTCTGTTCATAGTGAGCATCCCCATAGCATTACCTCTCAGGCTGTTTGTTAAATTTGTGACTTGTGGCCTTTTGAAATAGTAAAGAGATAAAAAATACTGCAGACGTTCCATTCTATTCATTTAAAAATTTGAATCACCATAGACGGTGAATCAAGAGATGCATTTCAGATTTCCACTCCAATACATGTGTATGCAATGTAGGCATATAATGGGGAAATGCATTTTGATGCGTTCCTTCCTTTGTAATATTTGGTTACTATTATTCTATGTCTTTTGAGACGTTGAAGCTCTCTGTGCAAAATGGAAACATAAAAATTGTCGGATTTTCTTTTTTTGGATATTTTAGATATGTCAACTGGTGAGAAGCTATTCGTGCTTTTGATAAATATATATACAATACCTGTTCAATGTGTCATTGTGTAATAAAGAAAGGATTACTGTTTAGTACAGCAGCTACGTTTACATCTTGTGTTGACTTATTCATGTTTGGATTCTGCAGCAAGAAAAATAAGAATATTCTAAAGGATTCATGTGATGATTGAAAGAACGTGTGGATGAATCCAGCTCTGTCAGACATGATTCATAATCATCCACCACCATGATAAAGACACACGGGCTCTATTTAAATTGCAGTTTACTAATAAACAACTCACTCGGTCCACCAAATGAGACTAAACTAAAATAACGGACTTTACCAGAATAGGAAACTCAAAACTGGTGTTCTCTCCACTGAGATGATATGAGGGTCTATGAGGCTATTCTGGTTGTCAGCCACCACTTCCATGGCCCGGGGTGACTTATGCAAGGGGCCCAGAGGGCATTCCACACTATGACCGGCCAGCACCATAGCCTTTTTTTCTTTTCTTTTTTACCCAGCATTCCTTAGCATAGCTTTCCCTGCTCCCTGTCCCCTCTCATTACACACACAAACAGACAATAAGGACAGAGAGCAGTGCATGCCAGGAGTTGCAGTGTGCACCTTTCAGAGAGAGAGAGAGGGGGTAACAATGGAGGGATCCACTGTAGGCCGTGGTCTGGTTTGTTACTGAACCAAAAAGGTTGTTGGTGGCGAGGTTCTCATTTGTGTACACAGACGTATAAGCCACGGTGCGGCTAAGCCCGGCCCCCCGCACATCAATGTTCAAATCCATTTAGTGCCAGAGTGAACTGACCCTGACGCACACCTAAACCCCCGCCGTGGAGGGGAGGCGTTCAGACGGTTGCGTTAAACCCCACCACCCCATCCTCTACTTACTGGACTGGATTTGTGGGAGAGTCCGCAAAGGACTCATGGGGTGTGAGACATATGGCGTGGCCGCTCTAGCTGAGCTCCAGATCGATCTCGATCTCCCTCTAATGTTATTCTATGGCGCCCATCCCTTCCAGCCCCTCCCCCGGTACGGGCTCTTAGAGAGGGGGTTGCTGCTTCAGTCTCCTCTCACATCAGCCAACACCATTCTTTCGCCATGGTCACAAAATGCTATGCGTAGGTGTAGTAAAAAAAACGAAGATAATTTGATAGTAATTGAAAATACTCATTAATTGTCAGCAATAAGATAATAAACCAACCTAATCAAGGTTAATTTTTGATCAAGGCTTTATTTGTCTGCATCATAAGCCCCCAGAACACACTGAATGTTATCAGTTGTCATAAGTTGTCATCCCTTGCTTCACTTCACCAATCTCCATATCTTCTCTTACCGCAAATCAACTGCTGCCTTAAAGGTCACGGTGATCTCTTAACTGTGTTTGTAGAGGGCCTTGTCACATAAAACAAAAGGTGCTTGACATCAGTCTACCTTGACCTAGTGGGAGGTAATTGGGAGTAAACCTGGAAATGACCACAGGAAGAAACGTAGGGAACGTGATTTCATTCACTAGGATTTGATTGGATCTTGCTCAGGTGACAAAACCCATTAAACATGCCTAATGTTGGTCTGTTCCCAATTTATTCATGTGAGGTGATGAAATGATTTGTGAAAGGAGCTTAAAAATACATCCGTTTGAGAGGAAAAAACATTATATTCAAATGTAAGATAACAAGAAAATTAAGAAAATGTAATAGAAGTGTATTGATAAGGTGTGCATTTCATTTTATCTTTATTGTGTCCTCAACTGACAATATAGGCTTACTAAAAATCTCAGACTTAGTTAACTTACGTGGAAATTGAATACTACTAATTTAATCACATAAATTAGCTTAGCCACTAAGTAGCATAGTTCTTTTGGGTGCTCAGACTAGATATCAACACGTGCATCAACATGATATGACTCTAAGATAAAGCACAATACTTAAGCTAACACTATCACTACAGTCAATGCTGTTGCCCTTTTGCCCTGTTGGTAATCTGGCCTATATTTAACACTTCAACGTTCTCAAACCAAGCTCTGTTTGGAAGTGTTCAGCGCTTTGGGGGCCTGTGAGTCTAACTTGTGACTTTGGCAAAACACCACAGAGATAAGACACGTGGGAACTCCTCTTTAGTGCATAGGCTGTGCGGAGGCAGGAGTTGGCTAGTTGGCCTAAAGCCAAAAGGCCATTTTAATCCAAATAGCCGTGACTGCTATTATTTACAGATTTTTGTCAGCTCCTCTCATGCCAAAGTCATGACATAAAAAGAATTTCTAGCGGATAAGTGAAAACATAAAAGACACAAATGAATATTCACTAGTGGCTTCCTAACTGCTGAGTTGGCTACCCTCATGGTAGCTCTTTGGAGGAACAGAGAAAGAGAAGTGAAACATTAAAGATTGAAGCCGCTTCCCCCTGAGTCAGTTCTTGGCCTTTTGCAACAGCTTGGACTCCAGTCCTTACTCCTGACAACCCTTCCTCTCTGTGCAGCTGAGCGGACACATTTCTACATGGATACATGTTTAGTGAGAGCACAGAAGCCAAGGTGTCCATTTCTGGGAAATGCTTGTAAAGGAACTCATAAAGTTTGGATGATTTACCTGATAAACATCAGACCGCTGCAGAAGAACAAGCTAACACTATCCATCCAATCCAAAAATTACTATGGAAATGACTTTAATTGTTCCTAAAAGTAAAGTTATATATGTTGTATAGTAATATATTATGTTATATATTTCACAACAATTTATAAACTGACTCTCTCGAGGACAGAACTAGGCCTACATTTTAAAAGATATATCTCAATCTTGAGATATGTCTCATGTGGAAGTGCTCAAAAGTCCAGAAGCGTTAGATTATTATTTTATTTTTAATGTAAGGATTACGCTAAAAAAAATGACGACAGCTATGCCTTTGCATAATGCTTAGCCCCCACCACCAGAGAACCTTTCATTAGACCACATGACCAGGTCGCACCCTGTAGGCTACAACGTGTCCATCTTTGCCGGAGATTAGTAAGGTTTGGAATGTAGATGTGGACTCATGGCCCTCGGCTAACCGCAAGCAGCACCAAGGGACCTCCGATACCAGCAGGCACTTTTGATTCATTTTCTATCATGAATTCTTATTCATTGATTGCAAATGTTGTTCTTTAACCGAGAAGGAGGTGAACTGGTTATAGGCAAAAGCAGGACTCACAAGAAATAGCAATGTCAGATTTGGAAAGGTATATTTTTTGATCCCATAGTTGTGTAAAAGATAAACAATGGCGCCTGGAGATATATACATTGAAATGTATTGAGTCATACAGCCGACACTAAAGGGACACAACCTTCATCTAAAGCACCTGAAGAATCAGGCTGAGAAGAGCAGTCAAAACCATTGGATCGTTTACTGTAACATTGCAAAGGCAGTACTCAAAAAAACTAATTATGGCCAGGTACAACTGTTTTCAAATAATGTATATAATAATAGAAGTATTAACAGTTAAAAAAAAACGAAACAAAAAGGTATAGGCCTACCTACTCAATAGTTCAGTTAGAACAAAACGTAAATGCTGCGAGTCCAAGTTTCTAAAACCCAAAACAACATGGCATTGGGAAACATATCCCAGACTTCTGGTCCCTATCGTATAAATTATGCAGCACTATAGTACTGCATAATGGATACGTCTTAGAGACGGACAGATAAACTAAATTCAATTCGAGACACAAAGGAAGACAGAGCGGTTCATCTGCTTTCAGGATGTTCTCAGACGAGGTGTAATATTTAGGTATAATAATTATGATAATAACATTAAGAATAAAATTAGTCGACAGACTGACAGCCTGTCTGTTGCCTGTCATATGAATTCAAGACGTACGTAAGATGATTCATACACTATACGATTCGGACATAACAAATCTTAGAACGAGGGGAGCTTAGTGGATGGTGGGGGAGCAGGACACAGGGTTAATGTTTTACTGACTATAGAGTACTGTACCCCCCCCACACACACACGCACGCACGCACGCACGCACGCACGCACGCACGCACGCACGCACGCACGCACGCACGCACGCACGCACGCACGCACGCACGCACACACACACACACACACACACACACACACACACACACACTTGTTTCCCAGACTTTGGTCAGTGAGTTGAGTTGGATCACAGAGCAATAATTGCCTGCTCTGATAATGCGACCGTCAACAATACAGGAACCTTATCTCCCCTTCCTTTGCAATCTGAATGCAGTGTGAGAAACAACTTATAGAGGCCCCTTGTAGGCTGTGTCTTATAAGAATTTGTACCTAAATATCAACTGGCGTAACTTGGAAGTAGATGATAGTCAATACTATTATTGTATATACTATCTATTATGCAACAGGGTCAGAAGGACTTTGCTTTGCAACCCCTACACCGCCGCCAGCACACGTTTTTTGACAAAGTGCACATAGCCTTGTTTTGATTTTTTTTTAATGCATATTATTATTATTATTATTGTTATTACTAATAGTAAGTAGTAGCAGTATGAAAATAAGTAGTAGTAGTTGTTGTTTTTGTTATTGTAGTAGTAGTATAAAGGCATGTTGAAGTATTTATGAACCGAAATGAAGAAGATGTCTGTTAAACTTACATACATGCACTTTGTTTTCTCTGGCTCAATTTTGCATCGTTGTCAGTGAAACTCATAATATAATAATTTTATATATTTAGTCTTAGGGATACAATACTCAAAAGATCCAATCTGAAGTTTACAGTATGCATGCAAATCATTGAGTGGGCTCATTGGGTCTGTCCAATAGAGCTTCAGAGAAGAGCCATCGCATAAGGATTGGGGAACATTTAAATGAATGAGTAATGTGATTCCTTTCTACCACGATTGCCGACCTGCAATGGTCAATAAAATATTGATTGACTTTAAAAACCTTCTTCTCACCTACAAAGCCTTCCACAACCTCATCTTCAGACCTCCTCCGGGGATACAGGCCATGCCGCGCCCTTCGTCATCCTCAACTGGTCTTCTCCCTGTCCCGACATCACGCCTCAGCACCCTGGGTACTAGGGATCTCAACACCCTGGGTACTAGGGATCTCAACACCGGGGGTGCTAGGGATCTCAGCACCGTGGGTGCTAGGGATCTCGGCACCGTGGGTACTAGGGATCTCGGCACCATGGGTGCTAGGACTCTCAGCACAGTGGGTGCTTGGGGTTCTCGGCACCGTGGGTGCTGTGGCTCTCAGCTGCACTGCTCCCAGGCTTTGGTGCTCCCTGCCCCCAATCATCTGTTCCATGGCCAACTCACTGTACCCCATAGTTCTGTTCTTACCCCCCTCCTACCTGGGTCTCCTCACTGTGCTGCGGTTCTTACCCCCCTCCGACCTGGGTCTCCTCACTGTGCTGCGGTTCTTACCCCCCTCCTACCTGGGTCTCCTCACGGTGCTGCGGTTCTTACCCCCCTCCTACCTGGGTCTCCTCACTGTGCTGCGGTTCTTACCCCCCTCCGACCTGGGTCTCCTTACTGTGCTGCGGTTCTTACCCCCCTCCTACCTGGGTCTCCTCACTGTGCTGCGGTTCTTACCCCCCTCCGACCTGGGTCTCCTTACTGTGCTGCGGTTCTTACCCCCCTCCTACCTGGGTCTCCCACCTTTTGTTTTGTTTTGATCAGGCTGTTTTGACCTCTACATTGTTTTATAAATTGTCACGTGCCCATGGGAGGTGCCTTGAAATAAAATGTGTTATTATTATCATTGTTTATTCAGGCTGACTGATTTGTTGTTATTTTTATGTCTGAAACGTCCATAAATGGCCCCGTCCTTTAGAGTTTGAGTGTTGGCCACAAAATCTAAAAACACATGTGACACGTTTCCCTAGGCCCCCATTGCACTACGACACACACACACACGCGCGCGCGCGCACGCACGCACGCACGCACGCACGCACGCACGCACGCACGCACACACGCACACACACACACACACACACACACACACACACACACACACACACACACACACACACACATCTTTTTGTCATGAAGAGAGCATAATTGTGAGGAAGTTTGAATGAGTGATTTTCTTTACAGCCTCTTAGCCTAAAGGATTATGAGAGTGTTTTTTTTATATTTATAAAACATTTCTGCACCTCAATACCAAAAAAAAAAAAATAGTAAAATAAGTTGTCTTCCAAGAAAAAAATGCGGAATGAACAATACCTGAGCATACTTCATAACAATATTAATAAGTAACATTAAGGATTTAGAGATTACCAAACGTTCCAACACGTTGGAAATACTGTGCTGTACAATTCCTTTAAATCTTTAGGAAATCTAAAATCATTCATATTGAAAGCACATTAGGTGGCTAATCTCTAGTAATCCTACCTGAGCATTTGTGAATTTATAACAAGAATCTTATTGCTGGCGGCTAAAATACCATCATCAGGGGAAATAAGGTTTAACAGTGCTTAATTATATCCTTAACCGTTTTCTAACTGTTTGCCTAAATTTTTTTATTCAGTTGCCTACCATAAACCACAGTCCAAACAACTTGTAGACCACAATTCACAGGAAAGTACTAATATCCTTGGGGCAGATGCAGATACTAACACACACTTCCCACACACAGTTTCTCTTGTTGGGCTTTTTTTCTTCATATTTGTGTGTTAGAGTAACTCACTCTACTAAGGTAAACGTAATCGTCATCCTGATAAACTGGAAAATCTGCTGAACATGACCGTCAATACAAAATGACACAGCAAAAATTTTCCACATTGAAAAGACCCAAGGCGAGTTAAGAATAAGTGAATCTGATTGTTTATGTGGGACCATCGGTGGGGATTTGAGTAAAAACAATGAGGAGTCCCCTTTTTCATAATTTCATTTAGTTAATGAGCACACTCAGAGTTTGGCCTCTCGGACAGGACAAACTTGTGTTGACATTCTAGCAGACTGTAGCAGGTGCAAATCTTATGCCAAACAAAAGTGTAACAAAATGTTAAAATAATGTACAAAATAAGTTAAGTATAAAAAGCCATGGGGGACAGGCCAGTTGCTAAAACCTTTCCCCATGTCATCAGCTATTCCATTCTTTCTCTGACGTCCCTGCTGGTGTGTTAAAATAGAGCCTTGGGCAATAGCCGCTGAGGAGAGAGTAACGTCTGCAGATCAGGGGCTTTTCGGTGTCCTGTGATCATGTGATTCACCCTGAACTTCCTGCTCTGTCTGCACACGACAATTGGTGAACACCAGTATCGTTTCTTTTGCATAATTTACACCCCAAACAATAAAGACAACAGATATAGACAGAAGAAAGTTTGTCAAGTGGGTCACTTGCTCAATCTGTGTCATTTGTGTTTTCCGAAATAAAAGATGCATGGGCGAATCTCTCCCAAGCAAATCAATGTACTGGCCTGTTAAACATGTTGTTATTGAACCTCAGTTGGTTCTCCTGACCCCAGAATGCCTTCCACTGAGCCAGTGCATTGTGCTCAGCCTGGACTCATCATGTGATGCTCTGTCTGTGTGCCTTTCTGTTTGTGATCGTGCCTCTGTGTGTGTGTGTGTGTGTGTGTGTGTGTGTGTGTGTGTGTGTGTGTGTGTGTGTGTGTGTGTGTGTGTGTGTGTTTGTGTGTGTGTGTGTGTGTGTGTGTGTGTGTGTGTGTGTGTGTGTGTGTGTGTGTGTGTGTGTGTGTGTGTCTGTGTGTGTGCACACGGTCAAGTTGTGTGCCGTGTGCACCGAAGCAGACCCTGAAGCTGAAGGACGCTGACCTTTAGGGGATCCCCCTTCTTGTGCAGTCATAATTATCTCACCGCCTATCTTTCTGGAAGGGACCAAGTGGTTATCTGCCATTACCTCTGCTCGGCTGGAGATGGGAGGAGGTCCTCCAGAAACCTAGGAGCACGATCTGTTTCAATATTGATATTCGCTGAAAGGTGCAGCTTGTTGATTGTTTGGTTATCCAGGAGTCAAGCTTTCATCACAGGAATGTAAAGAATGATTATTCCATAACATTGTCTTTGCCCCCACCCTAATTCAGCCCCTCCTAAATAACCAGGTTCTCACCGAAATCCAAAGAACCCATTCTGTTTGTATAAGATTAGCGCGTCCTAAGATTCCCAATTTCCTCTCAGGCAACGATGGCCACGCCAGGTCAACGGTTCTTATTCAACCAAAGTGGATGAGGAAAGTGTGTGTATATATGTTTATGTATGTTAAAGGTATAAGCATTGGCTGCCAAGCTCTCCAGACGAATGATAGGAACACTATGAAGAATTACAATCTTTATTCACGCTTATTAAATAAGGGAATCGATATCTTTTTAGGAGGAATTACATTGAATGTGTTAGTGTTCTAAATCTGTTAACAATAGCGTCGAATAAACCATAGAAATTAATTCACGCTACCATTAGGTCCCACATCTATCATTAACTATGATGATCTAAAACTCGGACACTTCTCACTAGTCCTTCATCCTCTGAGTACCACTGATCCTGTGTGTGTGTGTGTGTGTGTGTGTGTTTGATGTTGTGGTGTGACTGGCCTCTGGTGGTGGTATTTATGTGTTTGTGTGTGTAATATTGTGGCGTGTGATATATATGGTGCATCATATAACGTGTATGTTTGTTAGGTACAAGCCCCTGAGAACCCACTCTCTCTGGAACCTTCTGGTGTGTCTGAGGGGGATGAAGGCAGACCAGCTGGATCTGGACAAAGTGCAGGAACTCCTCCCCAGTCCCGTCTATGTCAATAACATATGGATAATATCTCTATTTATAGATACATGTCTCCATCTCTTTGTCCATCCCCGTCTCTCACTGTATCTCCCTCTGTCTCTCACTCTTACTAAAATAATCCCTTCCCTCACTTCGACTACATTACCCACAAACCCCTGTATGTTAAGATCCACCACTCTACAAACATGTTTTAGTTCTTTGAAAAAGCTTGAATAAACGTTGTGATCCTCTGTGTTCTGAGGTTTCCTGTCTTCACACCTGAATAAAATGTAATGATAGTGATAAAGACTGGTGTGTATGATGAAGATGGAGAGCTGAGGCTGCGTTTCATCAGTAGTTCCACTTCCCCCCCAGCCCTTGTCATTACGTAACAGCACACCTTGCATGGAGGAAAAGTGGGTGAAGGAGGAACGGAGGATTCAAATGGAACATACCGCCGTGCCATGTGCACTTTCAGCCCAAACTACCATGGATCAGCCGCTAGTGCTAGGCTGAGCAGACTGCCTTATAGCAAGCAAAAATAACGACAGACTTATTTATATAGCTATAACAGTGTTACTTTATAAGAAGTATGCACAAGTTTTACGTCCATTATTGCCACCTGGCGATGGATGCATTGTTCTTGCACCAAATGCATAACTGCAGTCCACTGGTGGGACATTCACCTCTGGGGGGACAGAGTGCCGGCTCGCTGCCTTCGGACCTCCCAGGGTCCATCTCACTGGGTCCACTTCAGCTCCTCAGACAACTGGAACAACCCTTATGATGGTGGGGGAGATTCCCCCGAGGACAAGAGGGGAGGTCAACCAGGGCGTGTTGAACGCCTAATGAAACGCATTCTGTGAGCCTTGGGTTGTACATAAGGTCCCTCAGAGAGGGGGAGGAGTCACGCTGGGCAGGTTACAAGATATGGAGTGAATTAGAGCCGCTCTACTGACTGCACTTACACATTAACAAGCCTATCTTAAGTCACCCGCTCAAGATAAAGGTTGACTTAGATGAATGGCAGCTTGTTCAGGATGTGAAATGCTCAAGTGGATAGGAGTTGATTAATGGCAGTGTTACCTTAAAGGTGCAGTGTGTGGAGATCAGTGACATCTAGCGGAAAGCACGTAGCATCAATGCAGTATAAGTTCATAAGCATTTTTTAATTATACGTAATCAAAATAACATAATATCTGGGAGTTGGTCTCTTCCATGGAGCCTCCAATGTTCCTACAGTAGCGCAGAACAGAAAAACAGTTTTAGGGGGGACAAGTATTTAACTTTGAATCATCGTTTATTTCAAGCTATGACCTTTCGTTTTACAGAGCAAATAGCTCAAAACTATTTATGTATTTGGGGATGATATTTTCAGAAGCGGATCTTCCATTAGGCACACCTAGGCAAGTGCCTAGGGCCCCAACCAAATCTGTCTTTATTAGGGGCCCCCAAATCTGACCCCCCCAGCCATTACTTATGTAAAGTAAAAAAAACAAAACACATTTCTAGTAGAAAAAAATAACAAAAATATCAACATAACGCCGAACTAATGCCTAAATAATAATTTTCCAGCACACATGCCCCCCTCCATTGTGCATTGGACTAGTCCAGAATATGATTACGTAGTAACGCGCGCAGCGCGAAATAACGTACTTCAAACCAAAGCAAAGGGATGCGACTCGGTGAAAATGAAGCGGCGGAATTATGATAGTGGTTGTGCTAAACGAAAACAAAAAGCTGAGAAGAAAAGAATTGCAGATACACTGCCGAAATTGACTTCATTTTTTACACCTGCTGCTGCCACAGCAGCCGCTGCTGAACTTGCGACAGGCTCTGCGGTTCTATACTGCTGCTCACCACTTTTCTCTGATATGAAGACTTTTGAGAAGACGACAACAGTAGGACTTTGTGTTTACAAATGCTTTCTGTCTCACACACACACACACACACACACACACACACACACACACACACACACACACACACACACACACACACACACACACACACACACACACACACACACACACACACACACACACACACACACACACTGTTTTACTCACATGAAATGGTGAAGGCAACAGGGAAAATGGACATTTGAAGATGGAGAACTTAACCACTTGCACACCTAAACACCCCCCCCCCCTCTCTCTCTCTCTCTCTCTCTCTCTCTCTCTCTCTCTCTCTCTCTCTCTCTCTCTCTCTCTCTCTCTCTCTCTCTCTCTCTCTCTCTCTCTCTCTCTCAATAAACATGTAATTTTGGCAAAGGCTGGAGAAATCTGAAACTGATTTTACTGTGGAGAGTTGAGTGGCAGTGCACTATGGGTTTATTGCGATTCTAAGAGTATTGGGATTAGGGATGGGCATTTGAAGAAATTTCCTTGATCGAGCATCGCTAGAGTTATCGATCAATTATCGATTAATCATTAACTTTTTTCTAGGCTATATTGAAATTCCCGTTGGTAGAAAATGCAGCATGTTTTTATCAATTAAATCTTTATTCCAACAATAATGTATGGGCCAACATTAATACAATACAGTTAACTTGAAGACCTACAACTGTTTAACAGTTTTAAAATAATAAATACAGGCATTATAGGTTATAGGCCTATGCAGCGCTCGTAAAGTCCGAACAATGCGCCTACAGGCGCTCTTAAAGGTTTGGAAACGATTCAACAAGACTAAATCTGTAGCCTATTCCAATTACAATAAGTAGCCAATTTATCGGACAACAATAATCAAACAAAGGCAGTAGGCTAAAAGTGGGCATTAAACGGTATAACTGTTTTGAAAAAACGGGGGAAAAAAGGCCGACATATAATGCCTATAGGCTGCAGCCGGCGCGCAGAAAAGGCTCGCAACAAAAAGATGAGCCACCCATTTACAAACAATTGCATGAACTAGTCTATCTAAAAGCAATACCTTATTGAACATATATAAGGCTAAACTTGTTGCTAAAATATCACAGTTTTGGCAAAATGTAACGACTCCAAGAGGCACCAAGCCGAAAGAAAAGCGGAGCGAGAGACAACACATTAAGAAAAAAAAGAGCGACTCACATACGGTGGTGACTGTCCCTACTGTCCATAGCATAACTCCAGCCTACATATTTTTGTTTAGGAATATAAGCATGTTAACATGCTCGCGGGTCAGACGCGAACGCAGCCTTGTAACTGTCAGTCCAGCAGCAGAAAACACCCGCTCTGACGAGACCGAAGGGGATGCAGAGGTATTGTCGCGTTAACTTTGACAGGAACCTTCTTCCATTCACTTTCCACCAGTCGGCAGGGTGGTATTTCTCCCACATAGTGATATTCTATTAAATGCTTCAAGACTCACAGTATGCAACACAACGTCCTTTTGATCGATAACAATATAAATTGATCGACGCATTTCTTAACGATCGATTATCGAGCATCGATTAATTATGCCCATCCCTAATTGGGATGGTTATTTGTTTTGTGTACGTGTTTCAAAAATGAGGGCCCCATGTCTATATTTTGCCTTGGGCCCCAAAATGGCTAGATCCGCCCCTGGATATTTTATCTTGGTGTTGGCATTATAGGGTGTTTCAGTGTCTTGGGTATAGAGTTTAGTGTTTGCTGAACACACACTCGGATTCGGGACTGCCTGGTCGCTTCTGTCAAAGTCAGGCTGGGTTGCTGATCCTCCTACTGTCCTCCAAGTTTGAGTTAACACAAGTTATTTTCAAGATGAGAAAACACAGGCCCCAAATCCTCACAGGTCAAAGTGACATCAGTTACCAAATGATGGTTTCTTCCTTTGGTGATGCAAGCCAGGTCCGTGTTCCCCTACTTTCCTTACCGCCCACCGTTTCCTTGGTAACTTCCTGTCGTGACTCCGACTCAAAGTTCAGTTTTGACGTGTGGGCATGGCTAGCAAGCGCTTATTATGCAAACAGCCCTGGTAGGCCCCATCGCGAGCAGGTGGATGAATACGTTCTTTTGTGCCGGGGGCAGATCTTGTTTCCTTCCCAGCGAGACGAATTACCTCCCCTGTGGGACGGTGGACCTTCTATACAGCTCTCTTATGCACGGCTCTCCATCTTCATCCTTCACACTTGTCTTCATCGTGTATGCTAATCAGCGCTGTGATGTCATCCGCGTGAGGAGTTCCGATTTGTCGGTTCTGTTTTACCCTTTTGTGAAAAGAGTTTGGTATTGACTTTGAGGAATAGTTTTAGGAATTGTAGGAGTTGTGCAATGGTCGGAGAGCAGTCCTTTAAAGATGCCATGGCAACGCGGTCAGGCATACATAACAGTTTATTCAATGTGAGGATTAACAGTTTTCTTCATGTGGTTTTAGCCATGGGGGGGGGGGGGGGGGGCTTCACTCTGTCTGAGCAGCCCTCTGCTGTGTCTGCGTACGAACTCGGTCAGATTCCGGTGCGCAACGCAGGTTTAACCGAACCGTGGGGCTGCACCTCGTTCTGATGGCTATACATGAGGCTACATACATACCAATGTTTGGGAATCTTTCAGGATCTCCCGGGGACCAGTCAGTCCCTGGGATTCAGTTAGGCCTACTTAGTTAGAATTAAGAAACCTTTAAAGGATTATTTCAGGATTTGGGTTCTTTAGTCATTGGTGATCTTTCCTAGGGTCAGACAGGAGCACTGAGACTGCCGTTGTTCCTCGAAGGGTCCAGTGGTCCCTGTTGTTCCCCCAACCCTAGGAGGGCTAAAACATACGGATCAGCGTTTACACAGGATAAGGAACACCGGCGAAAAACATATTTTCCGCAGGGAAACTCTGCTTGTGCATACTCTTGTTATTTTTTAATAGTTATTATGGCGAATTTCGAATTTAATATGTAAAGTTAACTCTTGTTGCTTCGGGAGACGCCATTACTGTTTTTCCCAGCGGAGGCCTGTATTTCCTTCATCAACTATGATGCCGTCCCTGATTGGCTTAGATTACTTTTGATCATTTAGATCATTTCTGGAAATTGATCGGTACCTTGAGGTCCAGAATGATGGTGAGGTCATGTGATCAGGATGGCCTCCAGGTTAACAATGAGATCACCCTTTTTCTTTTTATTAAGAACGAATAATAATCAATCATACAGTTGAGTAATCTCTTCCGCTCGTATGGCAATGTGGTCCCACACAAGAACCCACACACTTATTGTATTAAGTTTATAGCCGTATTGTAAAAAAGAAAATATATTAAGAGATTTATTGACGGATGGAACACACACAATTATTTACGCTATGATGAATTCAGTTTGATGTTGAACAGCTCACTGAGGGCCGATTTATTACAGATTAGTTATTGGTAAATGTTTCACACATGTTTCCACACGAGTGCCACACGATTGACCTCTCAGTCAAACCCAATATTTGGTTACAGACAGACGGAACACACATGATTAAATCAGTGATGATGAATAAATTACATTCAATATTCAATTCCCGGATACATTAGAGACATTAGTTTGAGGGACATTTCATAGGTTTAGTTTAGTGGTTTAGTCTCCTTGATATACTGTAGGCTTTATAATATATACAGACAGAAACCAGTTATATATTTTACATTGGCACTATCAGGGCTGATCTCGTGCTTCTATCTGGTTAAGGTCAGATGGCGGTTCTGTGGCCATCAGGATTCATCATCGGCTTCGTGGGCATTTCATCTCACCTCTTTTTATTACCAGCAGATTGGGTCTTTTTATCCAGCAGGGATGCACAGTCACGGCCTCTTACCTGAGAGTCACTGTTCACATGGCTGGGGTGGATCTATCTATCCACAGCTCAACGTGATACACCTTCCAGATAATGTCCATTATCATATTTAGTTGTCTTCCACTGGGCTGTACACAATGATGCAGGCAGCAAACACAAGGACTGCTGGAGACACAAGAAGAATTATCATGTCTGGAACTTAGCTTTTTTATGTAGTTTATTCCAGATATACTCAACTAAATAGATTGAGGTTTGTATTATCTGGAAGGTGTAATAAGTTGAATTGGGGCACAAATTCTATTGTACCTGGTATTCAACATCAGTGCACTTGCTGGGGGCATGTATGGGTGATCACTGAACCGATCCACCATAAAGTGAACTGACTGCTCTGGTCTAGTCACTGGAAGGTTCAAAAAAGGCAAAAAAGCCCAAATCCTATAACCCTTTTAATGCCTAGGCTTGAAACCTTGGGAGGATGGCAAACACACACACACACACACACACACACACACACACACACACACACACACACACACACACACACACACACACACACACACACACACACACACACACACACACACACACACACACACACACACGTTATTTAGGAGGGTTGCATTCCTGGCACGCACCTGTGGTGTAGCTTAGCTATGAAATGTGATTAACAGTCAAGATGGGTTCAAGAGCAGCCTGGAACCTTGTTTGCCTCATACAGAGAAAGGAGCAGACAACCAGTCCAGACATTCTCAGAGAATTTCACTAATAGCTGACAGATGGATATAGCATTCTTAAAAAATTTGACACAAATTATAGCTCTTAAATTTACCCACAGCACCTTTCAGTTATTTTATACTTACGTTTATATCATAGGAACAGTGCAAAACATATATTTATATATATTGCAACATTGAGTATTCAACACCACACACCACAAACATTTCAATAAAACACATAATGAACAGGTCATTAACATAACATATCACAATCACAATACATCTAAGAAGTGTAGATGGCTTGTAGGCTTGTTTGATTATGTGCTGGCAGAACTTGTTCATACACTTATCTCCGGTATCTAAAGATGAGATGCAGATTGCAACTGACTAAATTCCCCTCCTCACTTCTCCCCTTGCACCTACGATGGGGAATCTATGCTGGCCTGTACTGGTCTGTAAGGTGCCAGTAGGTTGTCCAAAATGATGGATCTATGACAGCATGGAGCAGCCAAGTAATGAGGTTCCTTGATAGTTTTAATATATGTATTCTGTAAACTACAGGTCATGGCTTACAAGGTGTCCTCTTGTAAAGAGTAAGTCCTCTAGAGCAACTCAGAACCCGCTCCCGATGTAGCTTTAAAGCTACCTACCTCATTCTAAGCTAACGAAAACACTTTTCTTGTTTTCAAGAGACTATACACTAATTCAAACATATTAAGGATTAATTAGCTACTTCCTTCCCTTCTTATGATATCCATATCTGCCAATTGTGTTCTTCTACATCAGACATGGGAGCATACAAACTGAGGGCTGGCAGTTCCAGCCCGTGGGCGGGCGGTTTGTTGTCTCCAGGCCGGTTCCAGCCTGGATCCGGCCTGGAACCGGCCTGGAGACAACAAACCGTCAGCAGCAGAGGGTTTCCCACAAAGAGACTGTACTGGGCTGCCCAGGTATATGAATGGACACCAAAGTACATTTTATTAGTATTGTTAAAAGCAAGCCTCACCATTGCTTTAAAAAAATTAATCCTCTGTGTAGGAAGGATTGTTGTTGGAGAAGATGGCTAGCTGAATAGTTCACAAATCAGTATTAGGGGCTATCTATGTCCGTAACACCCACACCGGGGAACCACATGGCCACGCATTTGTTTTACCTGCTTTATTGTGTTTTAGAGCAAGCGGGGTGCATTTTGAAATGTGAGACTTCTCTAGTTGAATTTGGTTTTATTAAGGCTATTGTTAAGGACAGGGTTCTTTGTTCGACTGATGTGTACAAAACTCTTTCAACCCTCCGCCCGCCAATGTCAGTCAGTAAGGCCTTCTGGGAAAAAAAAGGTTGATCACCCCTGCGCTAGATGCACTAAATGTTACATACTGCACCTTTAACATATTTAGGCCTACTTAGTATTGTCCTTGCGCTAGTATGATACAAAACAATTCCTCCTTGCTTAATCTTTGCGCCACCTTGTGGTCGTATTGCTTTAATACAAACATTTTTTTAAATTAAATGTGTCAAATGTACTCAAAAAACAACAACTAACTTACTAAATCCTAAAAGGACCATTATTAACTATACATCTATTATTTATCCCGGGTTGCCAGATGTGAGACAAATTGGCATAAAAGCACAGCTTGCTGCAAGCATGGAAGCGAGCACACAAATATGACCGACTGAGATGTACTACTAGATTCTTCTCTACACAACATAAAAAGCATCTTCCTCTTTCGAAAAAGCTCCATGGCCAGAGAATTAAACACTGGTGAATATTGGAGTTGCATTTGAAAGATTTAAGATTTAATTAATTTTCAAGTAAATAATATTCAAACGTAGCTATAAATTGGTTGATTAACGTAGTTTACAATCATAGTTATCGAAACATAATATTTGTGCTCGCTTTGAGATAGAATGATGATGCCTGCTTATCTTGGGCTCATGTTACTTGTGTCCAAAACCTGGCAACCGGCGTGAGGATGGAGCCGGGGAGGAGGGGCGGAGACAGGGCCGCAGTACCCACTTTAAACGCTCGGTGTCAATGTTACTCATTCTACCTTTAAATATCTTTATTTAGCATTTGTATAAACTGGTAATGTCGAGCAATATTGACTTCTGAAACACACTTTGATTTTTAACAAAAGATTAGGCTACAGTCAGTGCACCAACAACTAATTTATTGAACTCATATCGGAAATTCCCCAGATGTATTTTTTTTTTATCAAACAGTAAGAAAATAATTGTATTAGACATCAAACATAGTATATATGTAACATGTGTTAATGAGCCTTTAACCAAAACAAAGAATTCTACCTGCCTTTGATATATATGTGACATCTCAGTCTGTGGTTGGTCTGTCTCACTGCTTCACTCTCCAGTCCTTTTGCCTTTGTTTTGTGTCATACATTGCATTGAATATAGATCAGAAGAATAGCTATAATTAGATAATTATTATGAATATATTTAAATAATTATTTATACATTATATATACATATAATTATTTTTAATGATTATTACAAAAATAAGTAACAAAAACCCAATTCAATACTCAAACCCAACAAACATTGTTCAACCATCATACTTCTTACTAATCTTTCTTGATGTTATACCTAATGTAGACAGTGTTAATACCTAATTGCTAAACGTAAAACAAAAAGCATGACATCTGATTCGTGGAGATCTATACCCTTTAATCAAACCACAGCTCTATCAAGCAATCAACTTCCAGCCCAACAGACAACCAATAGGGACGTGACGTCCCACCTCCCATGACACCTGAAGGTGAATGTTGACCTGGTGTCTGGAGGTAAACAAGAGGGGGGAAGAAAGCTATTACTTCACAGGGATTAACCCACACATCACTGTGGATTAGAAGAGAGAGAGAGAGAGAGAGAGAGAGAGAGAGATTATACCTGTCCATCCGTCCCTTACAACCCAGGTGGGGGGTTTAATATCCAACACACGCACACACACACACACACACACACGCACGCACGCACGCACACACACACGCACACACGCACAGATTGTACCTACCCATCTGTCTTTACCGTCTACACCGGGATTTAATGTCTGTTTGTCTGTGTGGACACCACCACACACACACACACACACACACACACACACACACACACACACACACACACACACACACACACACACACACACACACACACACACACACACACACACACACACACACACACACAGACCGAGAAAGTCAGAGAGAGAAACAGACAGACAGATAGAGAGAGACAGACAGACAGACAGACAGACAGAGAGATCCACTATATGGCTAAACAAACCAGGGTTTTTGTCATTATTTTGGCCATTTTCCTACTGGCTCCCTGCAAGAAATCTAAATCCAATATGAATCACAAGCAAGCAGGTTAGTTGGGGTTTACCTAATCTCTTGCTAATCTCTCATGAGCAAGGCTATTTGTAAGTACATTTATTTTTTTCTATACGATTAGTCATAGTGCTAGGCTGATTTAGAAGAGTCAGATAGATGTCTCAGAGTCATAGCTCAAAAACACCAACACACACCTATTTATAACAGAGCAGAAGGGAGGAGGCAGAGGAGGTCAGGGGTTACAGCGGCCGCAGGGTTGGAGGGGGGGGTCGGGGGCTGAATCACCGCCTCGCAACACAAACACGTTGGTGGAGATAGAAACACTCACACCTCCACGCTGGAGAGGAACCACACAGAACCCAGAACAAACTGCAACATCCGCCCACACAACAGCACACAATCTACCTTGGTTTTCTCAATCGCTTTCTCTCCCACCAAACACGCACACTTGCAAGCCCAAACATGCACACTTGCAATCACAAACACACACACACACACACACACACACACACACACACTTAATTTATAGAGGCTGACCTCTGTTTTCTCCCGCACATGTTAGCCAACCATGGACTCAAGCATTATTTTCTCTCACTCTCTCTCTCTCTCTAATCGCTGTCCCTCGCTCTCTCGCTCACCCCGCCCCTACCCTCCCTCTTTATCTGCCTCTTCATCGCTCTCTGACTGGCGCTCAGCTGATGGGAGCTTACCGTGGACAAATAGGCTTAGGGAGCATCACTATGGCAACGGCAAATCGTAAAACGCAACATAAGCACTTCATCAAGGGGTTGTGATCCGAAGCTCCTTCTGAACACGGTGGCCCCAAACCACCCGCAACAAGTGACGCCCGAGCAGGAGCAGGAGCAGGAGGAGGAGGAGGACTCCTGGGAGGAGGGCGCACCTCAAACACTACCGGTCGACGGATGGACAACACGGCGGCAGTCCCAGTGAGATAGAGAGAAAACAAGAGAGAGAGAGAGAGAGAGAGAGAGAGAGAGAGAGAGAGAGAGAGAGAGAGAGAGAGAGAGAGAGAGAAGCACAGATGGAAGGGATGCTGTAGTGTTGCAGCCGGCAGATTGTTTCACCACTAGCTCCTTAACAACTACAACAAAACAAAGGGGAGCCATCAGTGTTTTTTCTTCTGGGCTCAGGACACAAACTTCAGAACAGGTGAGGGAGAGTTTTCATCAGAACCCTGTTTGCGCAAATCTTGCTGAATGGATTGTTTGATTATGCATTTATGATGATCAATAATAAATATGTGATAATAACAATAATTATAATAATAGTTATAATACAAATATTACCACAGATATATAGCCCCAAAAGTAGAAATTATAAGCTTGTTAGATGATGAGTATTGTGACATGGTGGAGATAAATGTGTCAGATTTTGGTAATGCTGAATTCTGATGAAGAAGCAATTCATTCGAAATGTTAAGATTAAGAAAGTGTATTAAATCATCATGTTAACTAAATCTTTTTTTGGTCGATGAGTCTCACCAGAAGAGGCTTAAGAGAGGAGGGAGGGAGAGGAGATTGCTTTTGAAAAGGAAAAGGAACTGCAGGCAACAAGAGAGGATGGGGGGGAGGGAGTTTAGAGAGGCTGCACCTGTGTAACAGAAGGGTAGGTGTGGAATCGTCCCTCCGAGAACAAACAAGTGTGCTTTACCTAACAGCCTTGGCAGCCTTTCTTTCTTCAGGGTCATTGCTTCAGGGATCTAGAGATTTGCATCATACTTATCGTATCATATTATATAGTCCCACCCTTACGCTCACGGCTTACACAAGCTAAGGGCATCCAAATGGGTTCTTAACAAATAATTGCAATCATGAAAAGACGAGAAAGCCCCTTTGACTGATTTTTGGAACGAATTGAACCAATCCGAGGCTGATCTTCAAGAGGACTGGCACAGCATTCAGAGCAGCCATCCTGATGAAGTTATGTAATAAGGACCATTTCTATTCAACCACCACATGAATAGAACAAAGTGAATCCTATAACAACCTCTTCTATTGGCCGATGTAGGCTTCTATTTATCATATGAATAACACAAATAAACAAAAATATATATTAACGATAATGTTTATGATTAAAGCTGCAAACAGCATTTTACAGGGCCCAAGCCTATCGCAGAACATTAAGACCCTGACAGACCATTAAGACTCCAACGCAGACAATTAACGCCTTTTTTGTTTGCATACGGTTGACAACGCTGGAATAGCCTCATCTTGGATCTGGTTATGGGCGTACAAACGTTAAAAAGCTAAGGGGTTATGAGTCTTTAAAGTTTTCAATTGAACTATGGTCCTATTTGGATGAACTTTAGCCTGGTTAGCCTTGACCTATACTTCTTTAAGTACACCAAGTTTGGTGATGATTTACTCAAGTTAACCCTACCTTTTAGCACCTAACATTGATTGGGCTAATTTGGATGTCTAGCCGCCATATTGTTACAGGTTCTGGGTACTTTCTGGGAACATTGGATCAACATGAGGAGAGACAAATGTCTAAAGGGTTTCATGACTGCAGGTGAAAGGGGTCAGGATATATGACCGTCCAAAGTCTGCATTTTCAGTTAATTGTTACAGTGCCCCCTATGGCCCAATCTGGATATAATTTGAAGAGGTTCATCTCCACCCATGTGCATTCGACTACACCAAGTAGCAAGTTAAATTTGGGCGATTTTGAGCCTCCGGCGGCAGCCATGTTGTTTTGTCAATCAACTTCATCTTACTTGAGCAGTTAGAACCTTTGTCCCCAACAGTCACTCAGTTGGTCACGCTCAAATCAAACATTCCGTCTATGAACTGTGGTCCTTTAAGTCATGCCCATTTAAATGCCACGGCCTAATTGAAAATGGGTGGATGTCATCTTGTTCAGAATTTTATCCTGAACCACTTGGGGTCATAGGTGTCCATCTTGATGTCGATGACCTTTTTTTAGAAGTTAATGGCTCCTTGGGGTTTTTTTTGTCCAGACTTCCCTTTATGTCAGATATTAGTCCATAGATGACATGTGCAAAAGGGTTCTGTCCAAGTCAAAAAACCTAGGATACTTAGGGAATTTAGTGTAACAAAATTCTAAATGGCGGAAAATCTATCCAGGCGAAAGTCCTAGATTATTGGGCAGATTTGTTCATCATGATGATATGCAGGTGTGGACAACGTTTCATGCCTGTAAACCAAAGGGGTCAAAAGATATGCTTGTTCAAAGTTCAAAGTTTGCATATCTGGACTATTGGATACCCTCACCTTTGGGCCAGTCGGTGTATCTTTTCTTCTCCGGTAATCTTGAGTCAGCCTCTACAACTAGAACGTTTGATTCAAAAACGTGTGAGCGGTTTAGGAGCGGGATAATAAAAACAATAACATTTACAACAGGTTGCCTTCTCACTTTGTTGGCCACCTAATACAGAAAATATAACCGTCCACAACAATGTAGACAGATAAATAAAACAAGAATGCTCTTGATAGCAAAAAAATAAATCTTTTTGTTTTTCGCTCATGCTTCCCTCGTGGGTTGGTGTTGTCCCCCAGCAGAGCGTGGTCATGGCCTCCTGGTTCAGCTGGAGCGACCCGTACCACCGGAGGCCGCGGCGGGAGCCCTCGGACGTGGTGGTGGACACGCTGATGCTGGAGTTCACCTGGCAGCTGAAGGAGGCCGAGCGGCTGCAGCGCGAGCGCGACAGCGAGTACCGGCGGCTGAAGACGGGCGTGGATTACAGCTGGCTGGCGTCGACGCGCCGCAACTCGTACAGCGTGAGCACCGGGGAGAGGCTGGGGCTGGAGGACCTCTGCTGCAAGGTGCCGCCCGGCGACTGCGGACTGGTCATACTCAAGTACGTACTGTTCATAGAGTAGGACATAGCCTGTACTATATATGTCCACTCAAACCCAGTTAATTTGCAGCATTAATTCTGTTGTCCTTGAGCACAATTAAGCCCCACTAGGCTTCACAGGGCCATAATTATGCATGGACATGCCTCGCGCTACACTTCTTAATTTCCCAGTTTAGGTTATTGTACCACTATGTCGGCCCATTATGGCACTCCCTACCACCCCTGGCTCTTACTGTCTTACTTTACGTCTCTTCCTTGATATTTAGTTTTTCCTTGCCCGTTGGGGTAGGTTGGTGCCGTATCACGTAGGCTGTGAAGCCCTTTGGGGCTGAAACTGTGATTAAGGGAAACACAAATAAAATTGACTTCACATATTCAGGTGGTTTTAGAAGACCTGAAGCCGCCACACACAGTAGGCTACTAACCCTATATTATGCGCCAGCAAACTGACCACTCCTGACCCTTAACCCAAACCTTAATACAATTAAATTAACACAAACATTGATTTTCGCATGGGAAGACGAGTTTTGACAGCAATAACATAAAAACATCAGGTTAACAACCTGTTCCACCCATCAACATGTTGCTATCCCCGTACACTCCCTTTGCGGCAGACTCCCTGGGCTCATCCGTTACAATATTCTCCAGGGAAGCCCATGCTGCTTAGTCGACATTTCAGTGTTATACTTTCACACCTTTGGTGGAAAGAGTGGTGTTTTATTAAAAAGAGTCACACCATTAGATGGTGTGACTTGGAGACACAGCAGCCAGGTGTGCAGGCCTACATCTTATGGAGTGGCCTTACGGTTAAGGGCAAGAGTGAGGTGGTGGTTCAGATGGATTGTAATTTTTCACACGATACATATTCCCAACACTTCCAGGCTCGCTCTATTCCGTGTTTCACTATCTAAGGGTTCAGAGAGATTTCCAGGATACCAGGCCCATTTATATGGGACAGGTTGATACGATCATATGCATAATCAACCAAGATGGCTGCCACGTGTTTCAGTGCTCTGATTTGTTATATTTGTCTATCCAATTAGTCCCAGAGGCATGTTGCATGTCTTGATAACACTCCATTGAAACTCGAGAGGTTCCAGACTAAGACACCTTTACGAATTGGTCTGGGGACGTCAGGATACTTTAAAGGAGCAGTGATTCCTTCAAAAACTGACAATTATTGTTGATCATTTTATAATGTGCATGTAGCACCTTTAAAACTAGAACCAATCCCCAAAACACTACATTGGTTTGCATTAGATTACTCCATCTATAGGTAAATAAACACTCCATTGCATGCATAAGCTGATGGGCTGCTGTGGTTACCCCCCCCCCCCCCCGTCTCCTGCTGATCATGCGTTGACGTGTCCCGAATGTCCTCGTCATATTAAAACGGACTGCCACAGAATAAGGAAAGCGTTTCGGGGCGGGGTCGGGGGGTTCGGTCCTCCTTGTGACTTGTATGCGTTGCATCTGCGACACAAACAGACGGAACAGCGTCCAATCGGCCTCCCTTGTCTCGGTCTGCAGGATCCGCGAGGCGCTGGGGGCCCACCAGCCCGACGCGCAGGAGGTGCTGGGGCTGTTCCGCGGCGTGCTGCTGGAGGAGCTGGACCGCGCCCGGGAGGAGGAGGAGACGCGGCGCCTCACCCGCCAGTGGAACAACAAGCGCTCCATGAGCATGTCGCTGGTCAACTTCCGCTCCCGCATCAAGATCAACCCCTTCGGCAGCACCGTGGGCCTGACCTCCGGCCCCGCCGACGCCGAGGCCGGCGGAGACCTCAAGACGGTGTCGGAGGACGTGGAGAAGGGCTCGGACACGGGGGACGGCCGGGTCCAGAGGGGATGGAGTCTGCCCGACTACTGAGACAGCGTCGCGTGGACCCTGGAACGCCCGAGCCCCCCCCCCCGTAGTGTCCATGTGAGGCCGTCACGGGTCGTGACGACGGGGCACCCCTAAGCCAGGGGGACCGGCTCACGTACTTTGTCTTGGCTCCCATTGTTGCAAGATACCGGGACAATGGAGCAGATATCCCGCAGTCCTTTTGAGCCACTATGAAGTCCAAACTATTGGAACATGCGTCTTTATAAAGCACAGTTGTAACTCACACCTTTTATAGTGCGTTCCCAGAGGATTTGAAGGGTTTTCAAACTTGTCTGTTAATGCAAGCCTCGTCTTCACCTGTTGTCTTGGTGACTACGATTGGAAATACTATTTTTGATATACATAGTTAACCTTAATATATGATATAATACAAATGTAATTTATACCCAACACTTGTGTGCCACTATACAATGAAAAATGTGTGTAATTTTGAAATGTATGTGTAAGTAATGAATCCTCTTTGATGTTTTAACTGATTTGTAGTGAAATACAGCAAGCCATTAAAACGCTAATCTCCACTACCGTTTCTGTATGCGAGACACTAGGATACGTCCTCTTAAGTCCCCTAAAAGGTTTTCCGAACCACCATTCATCAAACAAGGCCACGTAGAAATTCAGCGCTACAAGGACACATGCTTTGTCTGCCATGCTTTTTTCAGTTCGCAAATGAAGACAGAAAGGAGTGGGGTCTGAAATCATCCGACTGCACAGTATTATGGGGTCATTCTGCAGTTTATTACCATGTCTCGTCTCTTAAACTTGGTTAGCCAAATTTTTCAACACAATATCCAACAGACATATACCCATCTAAAATAAAACATGACAGTTGGTTTAACATTGGAGGATGAGTTGGCTTCGTGATTGCTCAGCCTAAACCTACCTGAACGGAGGATACCATGTCCACTGTGGGAACACGTCTGTCTGTAACTGACGCTCAACAACGATATGAACCGTGACATACAATGCTGTGTGATCACTTAACGATGCAGACTTCTCAGCCTTTTGATGGAAGCTTAAGACAATTAGCTAAAAAATTTGAACAATTAACTTAATAAAACCGAAACCGCATATAAACCAAACATGTGCGTACAGAAGCAAATTTAAAGTAGGTGAATAGCAACCACAGGAGTAATCATGCGTTCAGACAGCACTCTTTTAGTCAGGGAGTAAAATGACATCCCGTTTATTACCAATAGATAACCTACCACGTCACCGGTAGTGAGAGCGGGCTCCAGTCAAACCGTGCATTAGGTAGCAGGTCCTCTGCTTGCACTGAGAAATACCTCCAGCCACAGTGACGGGCGGGGGCATGGTGCGCTGGGGCTGCCTGGGCGCAGCTTTGTCGGCTGCCGTGACAACACCTTTGTACTAATTGTCCGAGAGTCGTGGGCGAGCTCATTCTCCTGAGCTCGGTAGAGGGGGGGGGGGGGGGGTGAATGTTTACACGGTCACAGTGTCGAGTTGAGGAAATCAAGGAGCTCCGCCCGATTCTTCGCCTCCTGTTGGACAAACGAAACAAAAGAGTATATAAGGAATTCGGGAAATGTAAACCAAAACACTTGGTTTACATTTCTAGGGCTTGTCGTTGGTGTACCTGTTTGTCTTTCTTCGACTTCTTAACTTTCATCTTGATCTTCTTTCCCGAGATCATGCTGTACTTGCCATTCTTTCGCTCCTTCAAGAACTTGAAATTAAAAAGAGGGGATTTATTTATGGGGACTGGATGCACAGCTGTTTGCTGACTGATAATTAGTACATGGGCACAACTAAACGAGCGTGTACTTTAGAAATGGGATTCCACAGACGTACTTAAATGGACAACAATCAGGCATACTACCATGGTGCACTGAATGGACTACTACAACTAAACTATTGCCAAAACGTAAATAGTTATCCTTGCTTTATTAATCCCACTGCATTACAAGAATCAGTGCATGAGGAGCAGAATACCCTGGAAATCTTGACAGGGCCAGAGTTGTCCTCTTTTTCTTTCTTCTCCTTTTTTTCCCGCTTACGTTTTCTCTCCTTCTTCCTTTTCTCCTGTCACAAAAAGCAAAGCAAAATATATTAAACATCGACAGGGCCATCAATTTGTTTGAGAAATCACTATCAACGGAGAAAATTTACCTTTTTTCTTTTGTCCTTTTTCGTTTTCTTTAACTGCTTTCTGGATTTACTTCGGGAATCTGAACAAAAAAATGTATCACACAATAATTATTTAAATGAATGAAAAACACCTTTTTAAATACCAATTTTAAATGTCAATACTTTGAAAAGATCACCTTACGTTTGTTTAAATAACAAATAATAACAAATGTCTCAAAACATTTTTATTAAACTTTTTAAGCTTGAGTGAAATTTTCACATACTAAAAACCAATATACAGACCAAACATGAACGCACGCTGAACTGTGTTCTGGTGTGGACAGCTCTTAGGGGTGCACACTCACCGCTGCTGCTGCTGCTGCTGGAGCTACTGCGGCTGCGGCTGGACGAGCTGGAGGAAGAAGAGGACGACGAAGAGGACGACGAAGATGATGACGAGCTGGAGGATGAAGAGGAGGACCGGCTGCGGCTTCGTTTCCGCTTCCTTTTCTCTGTGCCTGAACAGGGAAACAAATACAACTGAACAAATACATCTTCAGCTAAAATAAATAGCTTTTCTTCTACCTACTTGTTGATGACCCGATTGGGCAGATCGTGCAATTACAAATTAGCTAGGGTTGGAAAAATAATTAGTAATCGACATTGTGAAGAACATTGAAAATGCAATCAACTACCAAACCCCTTACCAGCATATTCACCCAGAAAGATCAATGCTCTCTCTACATGACTTCTAAAGACAGTCACTTCCTTATTACACCCTGCTGCAAGTAAACATTACCTAAACATAATAAACTTTTATTTGCAGCAATGTTAGCTATGTAGGCAATATTTTAATTCAAGTAATTGGGATTTATCGTACTAAAACCAATTCTTGTTTCCATTTGGACATCTCTCCTGAGTCCTGAGAGCTACGTGGCTTACAGGATACACATCGAGCCATACCATTATCCGCGTGCGAACACACAGACACCGGGGAACAGCTGCACTCACCAGTGCTTCTGGATCTCCTTCTTTCTTTCGTTCTTGAGCTCGACTCACTTCTTACTTTCGACTCCATCTTTGTTGACTGGATACACCGGGAAAAAATGTATCAAGTCCCTCGAAATATTATGTCTATGACCGTAGCTCTGTAGGGAGCCTGCGAGACTGACTGGGAAAGAGCATTCGTGATGCTAGTCGGCTAATGGTTGACTTGGGGAGGGCAGGTATCTTAACAGTATGCAAACCACGAATACGTAATATTGTGAGGTTATAACGCCGTACTTATAACCATGCAAAAGGCCAGATATCATTCTTAAACTGTTCATTTTCTGTGTTTTTCTATCCTATGTCCTGGAATAACAGCTAAGCCCCTGTGCGAGCCTCAGCTAGCCTGCAAGCTACACGATTAAACCACATTTAAAATGAATGTATGGAAGTGGACGAGCGAACGTTTTGCAACTCACCATAGCTGCGAGTGAATGCCACTCAACCCTGTAAACATTCGTCTGTAAATAATATTACAAACGAAGTAATAGTATGAAATAATCCCAAATATCGAATACGCTAACTTGTCCCGTTGGGGGACATTTTATATCCCATAATGCAATATGGTTTGTTTCTCCCAGAAAGGAAGTATATAAACCTAACCTCTAGTTCCCCTAGTGGCTGCAACCCGCAACCTCTCCCATTTGTTTTGGTCTATCAGAGTGGTTCTCAAACGTTTTTTTCTACCACCCCCTTCACCGGCATATTTTTTTTATTTTATATATGCGTTATATTTGGTAATGAACATTAAAATGGTGCAAATAGGCTTGCTCACCATTTAGTGAGAAACATGGGCCTTTGTTTCATACAACTGTTGGCTAATCTCTCCCCTAAAGAAGCACAATGCCATGGGAGGGTCAGAGCATGTAGAGGTGAATCCCATTCCAATATATTCTTCCTGAAACTGAAGACATATTGTTTTTTCTGGATGTCTTATTCATGGATTGTCCTTTCTCCTTGTTTTCAGAAATACATTTCAACCACTTGTCAATTTTCTTGATTTTATATTGTCTAGCTTTCAGAATTTAAACTGGCTCAGGGTGAAAATAAAACAGTAAAGCTTATTTTTTTTCTATCCCCCTGCAGTACTCCAAGGTACCCATAGGGGTACTAGTTCCCTAATTTGAGAACCACTGGTCCATGAGACCCGTTCAAATAATTCTAGGCATTAAGGATTAATATTTAGAGAAATAATTAAAAATTCCAGCATTATGAGAAAAACAACCTCAATTCCCTGTGTCTCTTGTGGGCCGGTGTAGGCCTAGGGTTCTACCTCTCTCTCTTGCACAACAAAAAGAGACTGAAAATTGAGGGGTACGTCTAATATTTAGTCTAAGATGAATGGGAATTTCCATGCATCAGCACATAATACATATATTTTAGAATAATATAGATATTTCTTATCTCAAACAAACAAGCAAAAAAACGCTCACCAGTATTGTATAAAAACACATTTAATGTGACAATATTAGTGGCTTTACAAAATAAGCACACACTTTGTGTAAAAAAAGGAAACAAAATGTATGGCTGTTTTGCTGCACATCATAGACGGTCTGATCAATGAACAACTAATCAATTCTATTCATAGTGGGTTTGAACCGGCCCTGCCTCTTTGATGTTCCACTCCGACACGGCCCAACTCAACACTCGCGCAACAGCATCATGATCTCTCTTCTTTAATATGTTACCATGTCCATTTCACTGTAAAACCTATCACTGTACATAGGAAAATACAAACATATCAACGTAATGGAGTACGGAAGAAAAGAACACTGAACAAACACAGAAGTCAAAGAGGGCTTAAGCAATGGGGCAGGTTAATAGAGATGTAACGATAGACAATGAGCCACATGAAGGTTTATTTATTGGGAAAAGTGTTATTGAGTTACTATCACTACCCTGCTCAGACCGGGTTGGGTTGAGTTTGGTCTCCAATCAGCAGGAGAGGGCTCCAGTGAAGCAGCCTGCCATCACAGGCCTAAGCTTGCCTTACGATTTCACATACAAAAAATAGAAGGCATGGCATCGGTTTTGCACATTTGTCAGTTTTGTGTCATAGCAAACAATGTATTAAAGAGTTAAGAAAACCATACTAATGGCATAAAACATGCTTTTACACTTTTGGATGATAATAGAAAAAAAGTTTAAAAAAAGTCATACAAAAAGAATGGCCTCTGTTTCCAACAGTGGTTTGTACATGAGCGCTGATACTAAACCTCCTGATAAAAAAATACCCTGAAAGAGTTTATTCACACTTGAAATACCTGAATATATGTGAAATTAAGAAATCACAACGGTTATGTCACTCTGCTGTTACTGATCATCTGACATTTCTTTTGTAATGGCTCTGGTGAATCGTTTATGTCACTCTGCTGTTACTGATCATGTGACATTTCTTTTGCAATGGCTCTGGTGAATCTGCTCATTCGTTTGCTCTCCACCGCGGTCATCTTGGGGTCGGACCGGAGGCGGTAGAGCAGAGGTCTACACCTCAGCCTTGTTCTTGTAGTGCTCCGCTGTCAGGCTCTCCTCGTGCTCCTCCTCCTCCTCAGGTACCTGGTGCACAGGGGCGTTCATAAGGGGTTGCTTATACGCCAGTATTCTTGCTTGATCCTGATTGGTCAATAACGTTTCATGGCTGTCACTTATTTCTCAATGATGGGACCCCTCGGCTTCTTAACGGTTCTCAATCAGTTTGATTAAAACCTCCGCCAAGTATGGACCAGATGGTTGATTGACAACGCAAAACATTTATACGCTTGTAGCACCGCAGAATAATATGTTGTATAAGCATATTAAAGGCTCTTTCCTTGTTTTTGGAAAATAACATTGACCTGCTACGGTGGTGGTTATCAAACTGGGATTTCACTCAGCCTGACCCCCCGTGTCATCTCTTATGAACCAACAATAGGAACGCCTGATGTGTTCATTACTTACAAAGCTCTTGGGGTGTATTGATTTTTAATAGGACAAAATAATGAGGGATGGTAATTGTGGCTTAAAAAGGCAGTTTCTGTGATTTATATTGCCTAATACTGCATGAATCATGCTTTTTAAAGGAGTCACATATTTCCTTTCAGTATATTTACACCCGAGGAGAAGCAATCATGTAGGCCAATTTGTTTGAGTGGTTTTCTGTCTGTGTTTTCATTCTTAGTTACCTCCCAGTAAATTGAGTCATCAAAGCAGTTTTGGTCAGGAGGTTGAGCCCAGAATGGTAGTTTCATGATGAACCCTGGGAATGGAAAATAAAATGCTTTTCACACCTTGACACACATTTATATTTATATTACTACATTAGATGCAATAATTCACACACTGTCAGGATATCTCTATCATGTTGTTTGTGTACACACCTGTTATGACGCCCCCGACCAAAGCAAATCCAAGTGATGAGGCCAGAGCAGCTGCTTGCATGGCAGCTTTACCGCTGAAAACAAACAAGAGACAAAATCAAACAAAATACAAACGAAAGATTTTGGAAATTCTAATCGTCCTTTTCAACCTGAAAAGGTTACCTCTAGCAGCCTCTAGTGGCTCGAGTTGCAGCTACAGCTATAGTTAATCATTTTGAGACGGCTACTATGTCGGGGTCTAAAAGGAGTTATCGAGAAAAAATCCATTCATAAAATTGATTCATGGATGGGTGTGCTTTATTCACGATCTGGAAGGTCGGCTGGTGCAGGATTACAAATCAGAACACATGTGTCTGTGAGCTTACTGCTTTTCCATGCAAGTCTGCTAAACACATGGAGAAGCAGCATGCGAGAAGCGTGTTGAGCGGGTTAGCCCTCAGAGGTGTGTGGACCTACTCCTTCTTCCCAAGGGCCACGGCCACGATGCCGGCCAGGCCGCCCAGGATCCCAGGCATGCCGTGCAGGTTGTGGACGCCACACGTGTCCTGGATTCCCAGTTTGGCGGCCAGAATGGGCTGCGACCAGGATAACAGCATTATCATTATTTGTATTTTGTATCAATCTATGAATCAACATTCATAGATTCATTAATCTTTTTTAACTTATCCGTTGAGGTTCACTCACAGACAAGTATTTGAAGCCCAGAGTGGAGATGATTCCCGCCACAAATCCAATCAACATGGCTCCGAAGGGTCCGATGTTCATGTCAGCGCAGGTTCCGACGGCAACGCCCCCAGCCAGGGTCGCGTTCTGAATGTGGACCTAAAGTGTAATGTGCAGTCATTAGAAGAAAAAAAAAAAACACATCAATGTGTCTACGTGACATTCCTCACATTGTGTTGCATTGGGTGGGTCGGACACTGTGATGGGCTAGGGTGTCTGACGTGAAAGGAAGCACACACACACACACACACACACACACACACACACACACACACACACACACACACACAAACACGCACGCACATCCATGTCTGCATCCTATTTGTAATCATCTCTGATAAGGGAAGCTGGCCCGTTGCTCATGAATGCCCTGGCTGTGTCCTAGCTCCTCATGTTAATTGCTTACTCTGGCCATGGCAGCATTACCAGACCCCTGGGCGTCTCCTCACCATGTCCAGCTTGCCCTTGTGCTCCACCAGGCAGGAGATGGCATAAGCAGAGACCACGCAGGCCGCCAGGGACAGGTAGGTGTTGATCACCGCCATCAGCTGCGTGTAGCCGGGTTCGGCGATGGCGGAGTTGAAGCTCGGCCAAAACATCCAGAGGAAGACGGTTCCTGGATGGAGAATGAACGTCATATGTCTATAGTCTCTATATTACTTTGACAGAATTTAGTTGTAACAGCTCGACAACAGTGGCCTTGAGAACAGTGCGGTCCCTTACCGATCATGGCAAACAGATCAGAGTGGTAGACGGAGCCGTCGTTCTCGTGTCCGTTCTTGAGGCCAGGCCGGTACAGAACCCGAGCGACCGCCAGGCCAAAGTAGGCTCCGAAGGCGTGGATGATCATGGAGGCCCCTACGTCGTTCGCCTATGGGTCAGAGGAGTGTAGCAAGCAAGCCTCGTCAATGCTACAGCGATGGGTCAATGTCAGGTTTAGTGAATACTGGGTTAGTGGCTCCTTCACCTCAAATACGTTAGCCACCAGGTGTTCATTGATGGCGAAGATCCCGATCTCCAGCACGGTCATGATGAGCAGCTGGACCAGGCTGGTCTTTCCCAGGACGGCTCCAAACGAGATCAGGACTGTGGCTGTGCTGAAGTCTGCGTTGATTATCCTGTCATTGAGGGTTAGGAGTAACACAGATGAGGCCGGAGGCAAATCCCAAAGAAAAGGGGACAGCAGTGGAAAGTATCAACGCCTACGATATTAATAACAATCTTCTGGGTAAATGTATTGTCATTTTTTTATCTGAGTTCTATCATACAAAGTTATCGCTTTGATTCTGTTGAAAAAGTGCTCTATAAATGGAATTAATTATCAGTCTCAGTAGTTAGGCCTTTGCTGGCAAGGCCCTATCTAGGGCAATTCCGGGCCAAGCAGGTGTTCAAACAAGTAACTCTTTGAAAAGCCTTAACAACGCGCATGACGTTCCCCACTAGTTTTAGTAAGCTCATTTTTTCCACTCATTGCCCTCGATGGCGGCTTGAGACAGAAGGACACAGAACACCACACTACCACATCAGTGCTATGCAAGTTCCGCTCTGGATCCTGGTGTGGAGCATTTTGTATTTGTGAGCTGTGCTCGTCTTGACCTGTATATGACTTGTCGTGTGAGCTTTGTAAAATGTAAATGAGGTTCATGTTATTTTGGTCAGCATCCTGTGAGTCGCCAACGTCTCAGTCACACGTCATCTTGAAGGTATAGGCTTTCACGTTGACTGCATGCCAACACCCCATGTTTGCAGGCTGACCAAATGTGATCTTTGAAAGACCACCTTCTGAGGAGTGGCTGTGTTGCGTGCAGTGGCCGTTCCAGACCATTTCAACTTAGGGGGCCAAGGCTAACCCTTTTTCTAATCAAAGGGCCATAAGACCATGTTAATGCTGGGGTCTGTCGTTCGTTTTAACACCAGTGGTTCATTGGCCTGCGCCAAAGAAAATTAACTTTTCCACGACAGTCCACTTGAGGAGATTGACCTACTTGAAGATGTTGATCTTGATCTTGCCGTCCGTCAGGTGCCAGAAGCCCTGGGTCAGCAGGCCCCACTGCAGGCCAAAGGCGGCCAGCAGCAGGTTACCGCCCACGCTACTGAAGCCGTACCTCTTCAGGAAGGTCATTAGGAAGCCAAAGCCGATGAAGATCATCACGTGGACATCCTGGAACACTGGAGACACGCGCCAGGTTAGAAGGCGTTGGCTCCACCATCACTTCCCTTCAAATGCTTTCATGCAATCATTGTGTCACCTACACGCAATGAAAGCATTACATGGCGACACCACAGAGATCACAGGCCCACCACCTCGATTTCCATGCACTAAAACCTTGATGTGATGCTGCGGAGGCCCGCAGAGTAGACCCCATCGTGGGTCAAAGGCTAGGCTCTTTGACTTTGTTGTTGGAATGCTTCGTTATTGGACTGCCACGCAGTGAGAGTTCCCCAGGGAGTAGAAAGCGTTATAAATACGGATGTGTCCCATGCAGGGCATAGCGGGTTCGGTATAACGTTGTGAATGAAACTCTGTGATTCCTGCTGATCTTGTCAGCTTTGTGGTCACACACACACACAAACACGTGTCAACATTAACACTGCATGATCTCAATAAACCCTCGCCTTTTAAGGCTCCCAAAGCGAACGGAACTCGCAAACCCATTTTTCCCTGTTAGTTCCAGTTGTCACTACATCGGAGGAGGTTGAACTCAATCTCAAGGCACTCTTGTCACTGGAATGTGTTATTTGCGTGAGTCCCTGCTGTGGTAACACGCAGCTTGAGGCCAGCTCTTTGTTGTCTGTAGAGCAGCTGGATCATGTAGCTGCTGGAGTTCATGAAGACCAGGCCTGGCTCGTAGGGAAAAGAACGTGGTCCCATTTATTTTATTGAAAGAATGTAATTAAATATTGTGTAATATACAATATTATTGTATTGTATATCATTGTATGGTGGGGGGTGGGGGGGACATCTGGAACAAATCCCCCATGTGACAGGGAACAGAGAAGGAGGGGACCGGGGGAGTAACATTAAGCATGCAGTGTCGAGATAAGAGAGGGGCGGTTTGAAACTTTGGAAACGTTTTTGGAGACTGTGCCAATGGTTTTCTACTAGAACAGTAAAGTCCATCATCATTTGGAGACTGTGCCAATGGTTTTCTACTAGAACAGTACAGTCCATCATCATCATTTGCTTGCAATAAGGAAACACTGACACATACCTACAAAGCATGGTCCTAAATATAATAAAAGGCATGAATAGCAAAACAAACAATAAGATGATTCACGCCTCTATCGATTAACTAGAAAAATACATGCAAAACCGACAAAAAATCTAGAACTGTGTGTGTGTGTGTGTGTGTGTGTGTGTGTGTGTGTGTGTGTGTGTGTGTGTGTGTGTGTGTGTGTGTGTGTGTGTGTGTGTGTGTGTGTGTTCTAGTCATGTTATGTTTGTTCTAATGTGCACAAAAAATTGCACAGTAGATCTGCAATCTAATGTTTAACACCCCAATGCCAGCTGGGAGATGGAAAGGCCTCATCCATGCAAAAAGCTTCTGTAATCAAGATTTGCATTTACAGTACTTACTATTTACTTACACTATTGGCTAACTCTCAATTGCTGCTGTTGATTATAGCTTTTCAATTTGCATGGCCCGAGGCATCATCACATGCGATGCTACATCATAAGTTAAAGCGACTTTTACTTTTAGAAATGATTTTAACTAACTATGATTTGTGAAAAACACGGTGTATATTCTCCTTGTTCTATGTTTGTTTTAACCAGAAAATACTGAAGACAGGTGTACGCATTATGTTACATGTCTACAATAGGGCTTGCTTCAAACCGCACATCCAGATACTGTTTGGAGAGTGAGCAGTGGAGGGTTTGGAATGCAGCCCGTTTCAGTTGCCATGGCACCCAGGTTATACCAGACGGTCTTAAAAGACGGTTGTATGGTAGAGATGTTACAAAGTTTGATGTCTATCCCAATCATAATCGTTATCGTATATTTACCGAAATATAAATCTGGCTAAGAAAGGGAGCAGTGATGATATATATAAAAAACAGAGAGGTAGAGTGATACTGAATCTCAATTGGAATAGAGTTGTTTTCTATTCCTCTGCACTTTGCTCATTGCTATTCACACTTCATCTGATTAATCTTCTTCTTGATTCAATTCAATTCCTTCGTATTTGTATAGCCCTTAAACACTCTGAAAGGAGCATAGCCTAGCCCCTTATAGGGCAAAAAAAAACACGTAATAATTAGAAAGGAAGAAATCTTCAGAAAGAACGCAGAGTTGGGGATCTCCCCCCCCCCCCCCTTCCAGGAATGGTTAAGAGTGCAATGGGGGGCAAACCGTTTTAGATTTTGGTCTGCCAAAAACGTTCCCAAGAAACACTATCTGTGTTATTGAAGCTAAATTGAACACTGAATGTTAAATCCTTCAGCAAGCATTTAGCTAGCATCTGGAATGATGCGATGAAATAGGCCTGCATGACTTTTAATGGAAAATATGACATTCTCACAAACATTACAGGATTTAGGTGTGATATTGAATCAAACGTTGAATGCCATTTGGGGGTTCTCACAGGGGATTACAAACCGAGGGTTAAGATGAATTCAGCCTACTGCCTGCCCCAAGCTCACGAAGAGTCGCGCCGGGGCTCTGAGACACAGGGCTGCCTGCGGGTCTACGCATGGGCACAGATCCCTGGGGGACGAAGGGGACATGTCCCCTCCAACTTCTGAAAAACAAGTTTTTCAGAAGTTGTATATAAATTATTTCTAAATGCATTTAATTTAAAATAATAGGTATTTATTCGAAGCCTCTTCCACTTTTGAAATAATTCACGGATAAACATAACAACTTTAAAAATAGTTCCGCGTTTGACCAATTAGCGATAACATGCCTCCACCTCCTGCAGCGACGGAAGTTCTTGGAGATCCGCGCGTCTTCGCATTTGCGCAGGTCAACGCACAAGGTCTTTGAGTAGTGGCGCTGATCTTTACACATCTTGGCAAACTTGCTTGACATGTAAGTGTGATAATGGCTTCCCCTTCCTCCACCACGCCCCTGTAGTGTGAAGACTATTTTAAAGTGTTGACATGTGTTTTTTGTTTTGCTTAACCAAGTGTGTCTCCTACACTGGGGGCCTGCAGCTGGCCCTCTCTGTGCTGTAGCTTGTTGAGCGCTTTCTGTGTGTGCGTGTGTGTGTGTGTGTGTGTGTGTGTGTGTGTGTGTGTGTGTGTGTGTGTGTGTGTGTGTGTGTGTATGTGTGTGTGTGTGTGTGTCTGTAGAAGTAACTAGTGGACAACAAGCGGACCCCCACGTGACAGCCCTTATCTTACCCTGCAGACCAGTCATGGTCTACCAGCCATGTTTTCAAACCACAAGTACATCGCACAATCTTGTTTTTAAGTCAAATTAATTTCCGTTTTTTTAAATGACTTCTGTAGACTGCGAGCCAAATGAGCGTCACATGGCACCTCTCAGTGTGTACCACGTTCACGTTCTGCACTGTCCATTGGAAAACAAACTCAAATAGTGCACACACCGTTAATGATTACCCTATCGCTGTCCCATGGCTCTCATGGGGACTGTGAGAGCCATGACAAACCCAGGCCAGCTGCGGGTTTTTTGGACAGCACCTTTTGAAACCCATGAAAATAACCAGCAATGATCCCATCACCCTCCCGCCCCACGGTTAGAGAGACTCACTGGGGTAGAGGCTCATGGGGTCCTCCGGCGCGGCGTGAGGGGTGGAGTTGCCGGGCTCAGGGTGGTGGCCGTGGCCCTTGCCATCGTCGTACTCCGCGAACAAGGCGAACAGGATGATGGTGACGACCTCCAGGCCCAGCGCCAGGACGGGGAACTTTATCCTCATGGTGGTGGCGTACGCAGGCATCCCGACGTCCCCCTGAGTGTTCACTGCTGTGCTGCTGTCTTGTGGTCTTCTCTCTCTCTCTCTCACCTCTCTCTTGTCTCTCGCTCGCACGCACACTGACGCACAGACGTCTTCCTCCGGCCTCCTTATCTACGTATCCCTGCCAGGGGTCTGGACTGGTGTGACACCCGAGGCAGGGGTAGCTGTCTAGTTTTAAATTGGTGCAGGTTTTGCAGGGACCAATGACAGAGCTGCTGGAGCCGCTCTGTCCCCCCTCCCACCTGCCCCCCACAGTTGAACACACCCCCCCCTCCCCCTTGCCACACGGATTGGACTGAGGACACAAGGGATGGGCATCCTCTCTCTGGAGTCTGCAATCAAAGCACTCTACAGGCAGTGGGGGTTTTAGTTTTGAACCACTACAATTGATGACTTATTTATTCCCTAATACACATATTTAACAGCTCATACAATAGCAACTTTTTTCATGAAAGCCCTCCCTTCCATTGAAGGGAGATCCTCATTTAAGTGAGCGTGATTGGGCAGCCAGCATCGTTGATAAACCCAGTGTATCATCCAATCATCTGAAAGGGCTATTGTTTTAGCTTTTGATAGTGGAAAATCAAAGTTGCAATACTGTGACATGAAGGCTATTGGGTTAGTTTTAAACCAACCCACCTTAAACAGGGAGAAGAACGGCTGGGTTGAATCTGTGTGAGTTTAACTTTGGTTAAGTATCCCGTATCACAAACAGATTGATGAGGTATGAGCCATATTCAGCTTTTTGAACAACGTGAATCCTACTCATCTGTACTTTGGGATTTGGACGAGAGTTTCAATGTAACAAAAATGTTTTTTGAAGATCTGCAAGTTTTAAATACTAGTCTTAACCCTGTTAATGGAAATCCAGAGCTGAATGAGGAATGTAAATCTACTGGTGTCATAAAGCGTTTGTCATCCAATAAGCTCCCACGGTGTGCTGGCTGATGACCCGGGGCCTCCTAACACATCGACTCCCAGGCCAGAGATCCCTTAATGGGGCCGAGAGCTTCATCAATGAAAGCAAAATACAATCACTGCCAGCACCGCAACTTACTCTTTGTCTGGGAGACTAGCTTGGTGGACCTGTTCCCAGACCTGCTTAAAATAACTTCCAAACATTGAGTGGTAACACATGCTCTTCACTTAGGGTCTCTCTCTCTCTCTCTCTCTCTCTCTCTCTCTCTCTCTCTCTACCATCTACTTGTGCCTCTACTACCTCCCTCCCCACTCCCCAACTCTCTCTATTTCACGTACATGCATGAACAAAGGCACACACTCACACACACGCACAGACACACGCATTGCATAAACCCACATGCACACAAACACACACATACCCACCACCCAAACAGATACAGAGATACAATACTTTAAATGTTGTCATTGTTCAACTGAAGCACGCGGTTTGAGCTGACCACGAGGTCGTGCCTTTATCAGAAGACCTTGCCCCGTGGGACAGGCTTACCTTCGGCCAGCTGCTATTGATCTGTCCTGCTGGGGAACCAGCAGAAGACCCAACAGACCCTCTGAAAACCTCTTCAAAGCAAAAGCATTTCAAAGCAAGAAACATGACACATATGTTGACACATATGTGCGTTGTTAATGTGTGGGTGATATTATGTGAACTTTGGGTAAATTTATACTAGGAGAAAGACCTGCGTTGGCCTAAGTAGGAGCCCGCCATTAAAGCTCTCCTCTAAAAGAAGATGTGTGTAGCTGTTCGACACGGTTGACCTTCTTTGGGTCGCCTATTTTATTGCCGAGGTTGGATGCTTGCCCGTGTGACATGCTCTCAGGGTTCATAGGTCGTGAGCGCTGGAGCTCTGCTGCTAAAACTCACATATGTTACTCTGCAGGACGAGAGCTTTCCAAGAATATATTTGGTTTTGTTCTACGACAAAGTGAAATAAACAGAGCCCTCCCATTGCAACGGTGTGCATTGTGCATTGTTTACCAACAGTTTTCTTGTTGGATTACAAAGGGAGATTTAAAGGTACTGTGGTAGCACTTGGTGAACTTTGCAACCCATTGTGGATAGTATTATCAATATCCATTGGTGTTTGAGGTTATGCAGGATATACTTAGCTGCATTGAAATCTTTTTTATTAAATACACTCAGAACAGCACTGATGTGAGGACATCCTATTTACATTGTGTCAATGTGATTGGCGGTTCTTCACTCTCAGTATAGCATGGCGAAGACTTGAAGAAACATTCTCTTAGCTCCAGTAATATATAATAACAACAGCCTGGCTGCCTCTTCTCTCTTTAATCTTTTCTTTGAGCATAATCGTTAGATAACATCACACACGCTTGATTAATATAAATGTTAGTATAGTTATCGTTTTTCACAAATACTTCTGGTAAAAGTCTTCTTTTTATCCCCTCCAATCAGACCAGTGATCTGGCCTCCCAGTGAACTTCACATTCCAGGAGGACTATTAAGACATTTATCTGCACTTGCTCACAGTCCGCCGTCGCAGAGCACAGATTTTTCCTTTGCAACAACAAACAATTCATCCGCTGCAAATGTACTCTCTATCTTCCGTCTCCTCTGGCCCCTGCGTGCCGTTGCGTAACCCCCCGTTTTACGGAGGCTTTGCATATCATCGGCGGCGCTTTGAAAGGCGAGCGGGCCGTACACACGAGACGCATCTATCGTGTGCAGACC
>NC_044068.1:18062082-18179582 GCF_902167405.1 Gadus morhua
GTTTAGAAATGGTGTGTAAGGGGGCAAGTATAGGACTTCAAATTGATGATGGTTGGTGAACTAGTTGCGTACCAGAGCAGCCCGATGGAAACTAACATTATCCCAGACAACAACAAACCTGGGCTGCTCTGGTCTGTCCTGTACAGCTGCATCATGAAGTGCATCCAGGTATTGAAGGGACCTAGTTTTGTTTGATGGTGCAGTAGCCCTTGAAGGCTTATGGCAGCACACAATGAGATATTTCCCCCGCCCTACCCCGGGACTTGCACAATTGCCCTTTGGCCAATTATGTTACGACCCCGTCGTCTTGTTTTGCTGAGGTTGAATCCAGCCTCATCAATGTAAATCAATTCATGAGGCTGTGCAGCTCCATCCATCTCCAAGATGCGCTGTAACAAAACAAAATAGTAACTGGATGACACCAATACTGTATTGTAAATGTAAAGGACTGTAACACTTACCTGTACATATTCACGTCGAAGTCCTTTGACCCTGACACTGTTTCTCTCAAGTGGGACCCTATACAATTGCTTCATGGTAATTTGGAGCTTTAACAAGATGCGTCTGATAGTGGAAATGCTCACTCGCTCTATGTTATTGAATACTTCTCTATCTGCAAGTATTTGCTGCTGTAGCTTGTTGAGACGGATTGCATTGTTTGCTCTGACCAGGTCCACAATGGCAAGTTCCTGCTGTTGGGTGAACAGGCGTTGGCGTCCGCCCCCAGAAGGTCTTCTAGTCATTCTTTAGAAAAAAGCAATCACGAAATGTTACTGTATTGGTTTGCTTCTTTTTTTACACTACTGTATATACTGTACTTTACTCTATATACCATAGAAAGTACTGAAACATCTCAACGTAGGTAATCACAAAACTACCACTTTTGTTCAAAAAGGAGCATTAGCCACCCTGCAATACAGTACATACAGTACTGCAATACATACAGATATGGTACAGCACTGCAAATACTCTAGATACAGTCTGAGTAGAGTAGAAAGTAGAGAGTTGAAGACATACCTGTTTTCCAGTCGGAATGTCCTTGTTATGGATGAAACTGTGAAACGGCTTAGATTAGGGTGGACTCTCTGCCCAGCTTCCCTCATAGTCAGGCCATGGTTTACAGTATGACATGGTCCACCAAAGTTGCTCTTATGTCATCGGAAATAATGTTCCATGCACGGCCTCTTCCACCAGGTCCTCCTCTATGTCTCTGTCCTCCTCTTCCTCCTCTACCTCTGCCTCTTGCTCTTGCTGCATCCATGCTTGCAAAGTTCTCAAAATGGCTTAACTGAGGCCTTTTTGCAGCTGGCTGATTGGTGTTCAGTTTTGGAAGAAAGGGTTTTAAGGTTTGTAAGTAAGTATTCTCAATTAACCAATGTGTTTAGGATTTTGAATAGATGTGTTTTCCCAATGGCTCAATGAGACGTCCTTTTTGAATTATGTGTCTTATGTATGAAATAGTGTGTAGTGTGCAGGAGCAAGTGTGTTGCAGAAAGGAGCAAGTGTGTTGCACAATTGCAACTAAAGTGCAAAGCAGCGCTTTTGTTTAAGGAATGGTTACATGTGTTTAAGGTATAGAAACAAAAACTTCAAGTTGTGTTGCTTTGGTCTAAGCATGTGTCAATAGTGTTCAAGCAATCGAAAAAAACTGTAAAGTGAAAATTAAAGCTGCGAATATTAAAGTGTAATTGATGAATATGGACACACTGTGACAAATATTCTAATTGGTGTCTATGATATTATTGGAATGCATGCATTCATTCAATTAGAAGGTTAAAAGTGATCTGTGTTTTTTACCATGAAATGATTGTGTAACTACTGTAGTCCAGCCTTTCCAGCTGTTCACCATCCGGTAACGGGGGAGTCCTCTCCGGCCTGTTACCAAACCTTTACCTGATCGAGGAGCAAGCCACCTGCCCACCACAGCTTCAGTGGGAAGGAGAACTTCCTTCATTCTCCATGGATATCAACAGAGTGCAAGTACTTTGCTTATGGTGGCAAAGTAACCTTATTAGTACAGACATGATAGATCATTAACTTCCAGTCTATTCAGTCCAGAAGAATGAATGCTGTCAGCCTTGGTGCAACTGGGAACGTGGAAACGTAACACAGGTGTAAACTGTTGCAATTTTTTTCCCGAAATATATAAAACAAGGAAACACAGAAAGCAAAAGGGTTCTGAACACATGTGCCAACAACAGTTTGTTGGCACATGTGCTCAGTATTGACTCAACCATCCCCTTCACCTGGATCTGTACCGAGTCCCAAAGGCACCCATGTTCAGGCAACCGAGATGTTGTCTAAGCCTCTGCGTCGGATATGCAACACAGCTGCTGTAACTGGCTTAATGTAAAAGGTGGTGGAGGAGTGTTTATGAGACGTTTTTGTGTAGAGCTCTGGGACCTTTCCGTGCTCACACACATAGATAATGCTTTCTTTACTTTCTAGTTTCCTGTAATGATGACGATAACCCAAGCAAAGGATCCCAGGATGCTGCTAGCTAGAAATATGCATGATGGCATCCATTGTGAATTGTAACAGAAATAGTGCTGAAACTGAGTCCTCAAATAAATTTCGGCAAAACTTAACACACATATGATATGCGGAAACTGTGGTTCTATTTAATGATACACGCAATACATTATAAACATTGTTTCTTATCAGTATTGTATGCATTATCGTTGTCGACTTGTGTTCCTAATATGCATGTGTCCCCCCGTTAATATACATTGCCATGGACTGTATTATGCTTTACGTGTTTAGTTTGCGTGCGTTTAAACAGATAGACGCACACACACGCGCCCGCATTCATTAATTATTTGACACGTACACAAACGCACGCCCGCATTAATTCATTACTTTTAACACTCACTCGCAGTAAAACTATGTTTTCTCACGATCAAATACTCATCAATCCTAAAAGTTATGGGCATGTACACGATGTCTGTGTCAAGAAAATATGTGTTTGCGTGGCGGAGGAGGGAAAAGAATGCTCTGCGCCAGTTGCAAACTAGCAACGACACATGCGCCAGTGAGAAAGTCAATTGCGCCGGAGGCAAGTTAGGGCCCTATATCTGTTCAATAAAACCGGTATTTGAAATGAACAGCCTATTATACGATGATGACCAGATGCCAGAGAAAACCAAGAATGAACAGCATTACATCAAAGCGTTTTGGGCCCAGGGCGTTCTGTATAAGGCCATGACTGACACGTCATACTTCCCCTCCAAACCCAGCCTCCCTGGCTAATTGCTTTATCTGGTGGCGCTGGCCTCTTTAAATGGCGGCGCTGTAATTGAGGGTGCTCACCGCACCCTTTCCTCAACGCGGCCCCACACGGCAATCAACCTGCCCGCGTTATCACTGCATCTCACTAGAAACTGGAATGATTGGACCTCCACCCAGGACTTCCCTCGGTACTGGGACAACAAGGCAGAGGAGGAAGGGGGAAAAAAGAGAAGACGAAGGAGGAGAAACAGAAACATCCTGGCTCCTTTAATGCACAGGATGTGGGCCGGATCGCTCTAAGACATGTCGGCTGAGAAGAGAAGAATGGACAGAATATGAGATGACATGTCACGCAAGAGCAGATGGTCGTTAGGGAGGCTGGACATAAGTGTGTAAGGTTGGATTGACGTGACTCGCTCTTGTTGACCCTCTGTGAGCGTGCATATAAGTGGGCACGGAAACAAAGAATACAGGTTTTGCATCTTTCAATAACGAGATCAAAGAGTTTGCCGCCAACCGGAAAAGATGTAGCATTTACAAGCAATTCCCTGATTATGGCTAATCATTTTTGGTGCATGAGACCGAATTTGTGTTTTCTTAAATGCATCTTTAACTGTTGGAATGTTTAGCCACATGTTCGATATTAGGGGGCCTCTCTAATCATGCATCTACACTATTTAGCTGTTCCCACTTATTCAGTTTGGACACGGCTGGGGAAACATGTGCTTTTCCGTGCGAGAGTGGCTATAGAAGGGAAACTGTTTAGTGTAAGGATAAACAAAGCCCTGGTTTTAAGGGTAGCTTCAAATGCCTCGAGCAGAAATGTAATCATCCCATGCAGCCACCTTCATTGGAGTGTGTGTGTGAGAACTACAGGGACAATTGCATATTTTCATTTGAGTATCTTGAGTATCTTAATTTGCATCTATTTTTGCTACTACTGTTATTATTATTATTGTAATTGTAACTCATATTATATTAAGAGATCCTTTATCTAAGGATATATAGATGCATCTGTTTAAAGTCATAGAGTAGCTATGGTTTGTATAGCCTGGGACATAGCGTGCTAACATATGCACGATAATCCTACACATTAAGTTGGAACGTTTCCTTCATCCAACGTCATAATTTAGTACAAACTCCCATACCCCAGAAGGCACAGGTCCCTATAGGCTCTGGAGGGGTGAGTTACTGACCCTTGCACGACCAGGCCATTCCTGAGTGAAGCAATGCTTATGGATTATATTGCTGCAGCTGTACGACAGCATCTAATGGCAGACAGACTGAACGTGGACAAGGAGCAAGAAAATGAAGGAATACTCCCTTCCTCCCGTTCCTTTTGTGTCGACGGCAGGCCTGGCAAACGTCTGTGTCGGATTACCGCAGCGGCAGTGAAAAAGCAGATGCAAGGGGGCCCCCTCAACTTTTTATTTTTTCATATTATCAGGGCGGGGTTGGTGTGGTTAATAATGGAGAAAATAATAGAGAAAATAATATGCTCTCATGCAATATTTATTTGTAGGGTGTCATGGCCTCTCTTGTGTATCTATATATGTGAGTGTGTGTGGGTGTGTGTGTGTGTGTGTGTGTGTGTGTGTGTGTGTGTGTGTGTGTGTGTGTGTGTGTGTGTGTGTGTGTGTGTGTGCGAGCGTGCGTGCGTGCGTGCGTGCGTGCGTGCGTGCGTGCGTACGTGTGTGTGTGTGTGTGTGTCTAGCTATGTGTGCTCGTGTGTCGAAGAGACTGAGAGAGTGAGAACTCGTTCCCTACATATGAAATAAAAATGATTATCTTATTGAAAGATTATCTTATTGATTACTGTAAACACACCTTTTGTGACCAAGTATTAATTTACAAACCGGGCAAGAGTCATTGCTTACAATTAGTGAATTTGCACATGCAATTTCTGAAGTTGTGAAAACCCAATCCGACATTTCTTCATTATTAAAACAATACAATTTGACATATTGTGAGACAAACAACCTGAGGCCTGCAGCCTCCTGAACCATGTCCTCCTGCTGTAGGCCTCAGTTGGTATGTCGTTTATGTTGAGCAGAACTGTGCCAACATACTGTACTTCCTAGGTTGTGTGGTCATTACAGGAACCTAAACTTGAACTTGAGGTCCCCTTGTGTGAAAGTGAGATTCCAGACATCCATCTTTGGTGTTTCGGTTGAGCTCATAGATCTGTCTCCCTCCAGGGATCAGATAATAAACTATGTTCTCACGATCAGCGACTATAGAAATCCCATGTCAAAAAATGCAATCATTTTCTTTTCAAACAGGCATTCCGCCTCAGTCCGTTTAGATAGACTTTAATAGGTTCAATGTGGTCCGAAAAGGAAGACCGGTTGTGTGAGGGGTACCCACGCATTGCTACGTACAGATCTGAGGCGACGGGTGTGTACAATGAGAAGCATTTTCCCACATAACTTCCATCCTGTTTTTTGAAAGGAGTGAAAGTGACCTTTCACTCTCACATTGAGTTTATGTATACATTTATCTGTGTGTGTGTGTGTGTGTGTGTGTGTGTGTGTGTGTGTGTGTGTGTGTGTGTGTGTGTGTGTGTGTGTGTGTGTGTGTGTGTGTGTGTGTGTTAGTGTGTTTGTGTGTGTGTGTGTGTGTGTGTGTACTGTGATGCATGTGTGTTTATACTGTGTGTGCGTGCATTTGTGTTTGTGTGTATGCACAGTTTGTGTGTGTGTGTGTGTTTGTTGGCATGTGTGTGCGCATGAGTGTGTGTTTGTGTGTTTGTTTGCGTTCATGTGTGTGTTTGCGTGCATGTGTGTGTGCATGTGTGTGTTTTTGTGTGTGTGTTTATGTGCATGTGTGTGTACATGTGCGTGTGTTTGTGTGTTTGTTAGTACATGTGTATGTTAGTGTGTTGGTGTTTCTGTGTGTGCATGTACATGTGTTTGTGTGTCTGCGTGTGTGTGTGTATGTGTGTGTGATGGGAAGGGGGTGTTTCTGTTATTGTAGGAGCTCTTGACGGTGCTCCTTCGGGGGTTCGATGACAGCTTAAGAGGGGCGCTGGGGAGTGTTTGGAGGTCCTAAAGGTTCTGTTATTCTGCACCTAGACACAGTGAACGGAAGGAAGCAGGACTGCGCCAGGGGGCAGGTCCTCACCTCCAACAATAGACATCCTTGATGGACGCTCGTAGGATCACCTTCTCGTCTGACTCGTTGGACTCTCGTTGGGCCAGAGAGCCGCACTGCAGTGCATCAACGTGTCCAGAAAGGTTCCACTTCTGCCCACAATCCTATCTTTGTTTCCCTAATCTCCCTCTAATCACTTTATATCACAAAAGATGCTTGATTCTGACCGACAACATGGGTCAGCATCTTCATTTGAACCGTGATGAGATTAGATGTGTTCACCTTTCTTGTCAGTTCTCTATAATTATATACGTTGTGGGTGTATGCCATCTCGTGCAATCCAAAGTGACAAACATAATTAGCGCATATTTTGATGGTGGACAACAACTTTAATAATATGAAGGTGCTAGCTAAATGCCAAATGGATGTACATATAGGTCACAATGCGTTTGCTGGTACTCTGCATGAGCATAACATATATATATGCAATGTAGTCTGTGCTGTGCTAATTACCCGTCCACCATCCTGTCTGTGTCTCTCTATGGACCCTCCATGGGAAGAGATAAACCCTCAGACTAAATCAAACGTCTTTCAGCCCGCAGACAGATGAGCAGATAGCGTCGAGAGGCCCTGCATGCCATCTCATCTCATAGTGGAGCCTGTCTTCAGTCTCCGCCGGCCTGTACACGCACACAACCAGCTGTCCTGCTGCTCTGTGCCATGTTCAGACCCAGGACCTCATTACTACTTGGTAGCAATGACAACAGAAGTAGTGCTTCTGCAGCAACTCAATGGTTCAACCCCCATGTATTCAAAGTAAAAAAAACGGAAAGCATACAGTAGGCCTTCTACAGGCCTGCTACAATATACCTGTTACAGTAGGCCTGCTACAATAGACCTGTTACAGTAGGCCTGCTATAGTAAGCCTGCTACAGTAGGCCTGCTACAATAGACCTGCTACAGTAAGCCTGCTACAGTAGGCCTGCTATAGTAGGCCTGCTACAATAGACCTGTTACAGTAGGCCTGCTACAATAGACCTGCTACAATAGACCTGTTACAGTAGGCCTGCTACAGTAGGCCTGCTACAGTAAGCCTGCTACAGTAGGCCTGCTACAGTAGGCCTGCTACAATAGACCTTTTACAGTAGGCCTGCTACAATAGACCTGCTACAGTAGGCCTGCTACAGTAGGCCTGCTACAGTAAGCCTGCTACAGTAGGCCTGCTACAGTAGGCCTGCTACAATAGACCTTTTACAGTAGGCCTGCTACAATAGACCTGCTACAGTAGGCCTGCTACAATAGACCTGCTACAGTAAGCCTGCTACAGTAGGCCTGCTATAGTAGGCCTGCTACAATAGACCTGTTACAGTAGGCCTGCTACAATATACCTGCTACAATAGACCTGTTACAGTAGGCCTGCTACAGTAAGCCTGCTACAGTAGGCCTGCTATAGTAGGCCTGCTACAATAGACCTGTTACAGTAGGCCTGTTACAATAGACCTGCTACAATAGATCTGTTACAGTAGGCCTGCTACAGTAGGCCTGCTACAGTAAGCCTGCTACAGTAGGCCTGCTACAGTAGGCCTGCTACAATAGGCCTGCTACAGTAGGCCTGCTACAGTAGGCCTGCTACAGTAAGCCTGATACAGTAGGCCTGCTACAGTAGGCCTGCTACAGTAGGCCTGCTACAGTAAGCCTGCTACAGTAGGCCTGCTACAGTAGGCCTGCTAAAATAGGCCTGCTACCGTAGGCCTGCTACAGTAGGCCTGCTACAGTAAGCCTGCTGGTGTGAGATGAAGCCGGCTCTGTGGGCTAACATGTGCCGCAATGCTCCGGACAGATAAGCCTTGCGGGGCCACATGGCCGGGGCCGGGGCTTATCATGCAGTGCCAGACAAAGAGGCCCTCTGCTATCTCCGGCCTGACTCTCAGGGAAAAAAACCTTTTAAAAAAACGTTTTATCTGCCCTCGACAAGGGAGGGACACTTAACTCTGAGCTAACGAACCCGAAGTTTCCCTGAGTCTTTCTTGTCCCCTTCCTCAGGGATAAACTCTGGTCGGCCAGCACCCTGGCACAGACTGTTTCTCTCTTTGGATTTGTGTTTGGGACGGACTGACGTAGTTACGTCTTCCTCCACTGTTTCCTTGAGCGTCTCTTTGTTATTGTCGCTGAGCTCCAGGGAGGCGGTTGTAACGGCAGGTTGCTTCCACTCTGGGAGCCAGGCCGCTCGCTTGCCAAGAGTCCAGCCGCAGTGTTTATTTAAAAGAGTAATTGGCGCATTATCACATGGAACGCAAACTAATTTAAACACAATAGCGTGCGTGTGGTGATTCAGGGGATAGGAAATCAGAGATGAGGTGTAGAGTGAAGAGCCCACAAGCCAGAATAATTACAAGTTCAAGGGTGAGAAATGGATGCTGGCTGGGATGTGTAAATAAATGTATGTTGGATACATTTATTCAATGAGACCATGCAAAGACTTTACCACAAGACCACAGCTTTGGCCCAAAAACGCAACAAAAGTCCAGTTGAATTTGGACAAATAAATCTTCCTTATACAAAATTACACCGCATCTTTAGGCAACTGCATTAAAACATAGAAACAAGAAAACAAGGGAGTTCCAAAGATCATTAAAAAATATATCAAAAGGATGATAGGGGATTAGGTACACACAAGAAACATCGGAGAGCCAGAAAAGATATTCCTAATCAACAAGCCAGTAAGGGAGGAAGTGTCTGGGTGTTTCTGTGGATGTGTGTGTGTGTGTGTGTTTCTGTGCGTTTTCTCGTATGTGGTGTGTGTGTGTGTGTGTGTGTGTGTGTGTGTGTGTGTGTGTGTGTGTGTGTGTGTGTGTGTGTGTGTGTGTGTGTGTGTGTGTGTGTGTGTGTGTGTGTGTGTGTGTGTGTGGTGTGTGTGTGTGTGTGTGTCTGTGTGTGTGTGTGTGTGTGTGTGTGTGTGTGTGTGTGTGTGTGTGTGTGTGTGTGTGTGTGTGTGTGTGTGTGTGTGGGGGGGGACACTATGTGGGGAAACACTATTGTTGATGAGGTCGACTTATCCGTGCTGCCGCTGCCAGAGCCACGGTTCATCAGTGGGTCCCTCTTCCTCTTATGGGACACACCTTGGACATTTTTAATGGTTTGTCCCTGCCGTCATTTCATAAGACCATGAGATTGTGTTCAAAAAGTAATGAAGTACCTTTTAATACGTCCCTCATTTAAGAGTTCACCTAGAATCTGCCTAGCCACCCCACTCCACCCCTCCTACTTATTGTATGTTGTACGTCCTGGCATTTAATCTACGCACTTATTGTGTGTCGCGCTTAGTTATAGTGCTTAGTTGTGAAGCATCTCATCCCAGCTATCTTATCCCAGCTATCTATGTTGTGTACATGCGAAGTGTTAACCTAGCGATTGTTAATCCTTGGCACTTGGATTTATGAACATCCTGACTACCATAGATTGTTTCTCTTTCTTCTGACAGAGGAACTTACTGTAAGTTGCTTCGGATAAAAGTGTCCTTGAATGTTGGATAAAATGCCTTGTATGTAAATGTAAATGTCACGCAGACGTCCTCCGGAGACCCGGGGAGGAGCACCTGTACCGCCCTCCCCCATCAAAAACCTCCCCATCAAAGTGGGGAAGAAGACATTAGGCACTGCTGCCTGCAACCCACACGTTTATTTCATTTGAATTTATTTAATAATTTCATCATATATCAGAGTCATTTAAAAGGTTGAACATGTGGCCAAATCACAATCTAAATGGATGAGGTTCCATTGACCATGCTCATCGTGGTTCACAGCATAGCTAGGAATGGAAGAACTCTTCTTATGGGTGATTCTTCACCATGATCATTTGATCAGATTCGCGCACTTGCAGGTGGCTGGGCACGAGGAGGCCACCTGCGTGTGGCCGCAGCCCCACTGCTGCGCCAGGTACGCACAGTTACTGTACTGATCAGTATGGGGACAGGGGTTGGCTGTGGCAGACACACAGAGAGAGAGAGGGATAGAGAGAGCAATGGTTACATGGGGACTGTCTGACAGATAGGACAGCATGCACATGGTGAACATCAGGGAAGGTCCATGATTGATTCACATAAAGGTTTGTGATCAGTCAGCCTGGGGACACGACCATAGGCTTGTATAAACTGGAAATGGCTTAATGGAGCTGAGGAGAGGTAGTGTGTTGGTGTGTGTGTGTGTGTGTGGCGGGGGTTGCCTCGGCCACTTACTGCACAGTTTATCGTCACAGTCATTGGGACAATCTCCGCAAGTGGGTCCGGAATTGTATGGCACGGCAAACCCGTAGTTCCCGCTGTGACGTAGGCAAAGGATATCATGCATTAAACCTCACCGACAGACCGCTGGAAACCAGTTGACCATCTACTCTGCAACCGATGGATTCATAGAACTGTCAAAGCGGATGGTTTATATTGAAGGTCCTGTTTGAGTCTATCTATCTGTTATATCAGAGAGTCTACACAAAGTACAATATGAACATTTCATAGAGGGCAAAGAATTCAAATTGGAATATGACAACTTGGCGCTTACGCTGGGCAGTACTGGCAGACGAAGAAGTACTTGTAGTACGTCTCGGAGTTGGGGCAGTAAGCCATCCCACAGCCGATCACGTTTGACCGGTACCACACAACCTGTGCGCAGAGAAGGAAAACAGGAAATTATCGTCTCCATGGCAATTTCCTATTTTTCAGTAGTATTTGACTCGAGGTATCTCTAAACGGAGGCATAACAGAGGGTAGGGGGATTCAACGAAGGACTGCGAAGGGGAATGAACCGAAGCTGGGACACCTGGGTGTAATGTCCGACAGGGCGTCCGTTGTAGGATCCGACACCGTACTTCCAGTCCTGCACCTCGTTGTACCAGGCCTGGATGGAGTTGGTCCAGCTGTTTTTATAGCTGGCGGTGGCAAGGTTCTCACCACAGTCACCGGCTGCAGGTGGAGAAAGACAGGGATATAGGAGAGGATTCCTTCAAAGGGGAGTTTGAGATGCTACCTTTGTAGCATCTCAAAAATTGCAATTTACAGGTCTTCTGATCTTTGTCAAACCTCTTGTGGATGCGGTACATCTAACCAATCACATTGTAGAGCTTGGTTCTTGTAGAGCACATATTTCTCAAATACAGAGCAGTGCGCCACAGTACCGACCTTTCAATACACATAATGTACACAGAGGACAGCATGCAAGGACAGCTTCCAAGAGTATCAACCCAGGTTGTGCTTACTGCTGATCCGTCTGAAGGCTGCAGTGCTGTGCTTCATGGAGCAGGTGTCGGCCCATTGCTGAGCGTTGGCTGCAGCCTCGCTGCTCCATGTCTTTGTGTGTGTGTTTTTATGTGTGCGCGTGTGTGTTTTTGTGTGGGGAGGAAGAAGACAAAGGGTCAGCTGATTCCTCCACTGGACATGCTACATCACCACCACAGTTTCGCAAACATTCGGGGGGCCAATCCAGTGAGAGAAGAGGTCCAAGAAAGCGTTCATTTGTAAAGAAAACGATGTAAACACTGAAGGACAAACAAACACTGATGTCCCATGAATGTTGCGTTGGGCGCTTTGGGTCCACATTGACAGCGTGGACGTGCAGCGCGGGGTTTACCATCTTCAGCATGTTGCTGGCGGTCGGCTGGACTCCTCTCCTCAGGGCGTTGTGCTTCTCCACGATCTCCTCCTGCTCTGAGGGCCACAACCACACGGGGGAAGAGCAAAGACCAATACATCAAGTGTGCAATTCAGACATGGATACAAAAGTGGTTGCGCTGTTGAAACGACGATGATCCCTGAAGCACACGGGGCTGGTCAGAGACCGGCGGGCCGCACTCACCTGCCTTCGGGCGGGGAGACACCAGTGGAGAAACGAGAAGGACAGAAAGAGTCGTTACTGTCTTTGGAGATAAGTCAACGGTGGCCATAGAGATACCGAAATTGATGATGTAAAAACGCTATCATATGCCATTAGTAGTTTGAATAACTGAATGAAGTGAGGCTTACAGTAGTGGCGGCCACTGCGGTGGTGCTGGGCACCTGCAAGGCCAGGAGACCGCAAGCGCACAGGAAGGCAAAGGTGTAGATCTTCATGGTTGACTGCAGAGACGTCCGCTGACGCAGGTTATATAGCCAAACAACACGCACAAACGCACACACACAAACGCACACATATCAATTTGCCTTGTTCGTTGCCTATGGAGGCTTATGTGTACTTGACAAACAAAAAATATCATTCTTGTATGTGAGTGGACATTTGGTTGGGTGTGGGGCTGAGAGAGGAAACATATTTGATATTAGTGATAGTGCTTTGACATATACATACTGACATAAATGTCTAAGTCCCCATGCACTTAAAAAGGTAACTCGCATTATGGCAACACAATCTATCATACATTTTCCAAAAAGTACGTTTCCATGTAGACCAGGTTCCCCACCAGACCAAGATAACCAAACCAATGATTATATTCAACCTTGGTCTCTGTAAATATTGATATATAAACAGCTATAAACTTCCTTAAGGGCAATATCTGCAGCACACAATATTTGCAGAAGTTTAATTGTTTACTGGTTAGAGAAGTGAGGGCATTAGTCTTCGACTAACAAGTTTCCATCTTCTTGAAACAGGATCCTCTTTATCAGACAGGACATAGGCAAGAATCTCCCAGACATATATGCTGGTACATTAACAAGAGCATGTGAGGTATTTTCACGTAAACACGACCGCCACTGTTTACGTGAAAACACTGCTGCTACTGTGAGCAATGCCCTTCTTCAGAAAGCACCGCTAAACCCAACGCCTTTTTGACTGTGGAGTGTTCCTTTCGCTCCCAGCTTTAGACCGCTATATTAGACGGCTTTGAATCCTCCATTCTGACTGGTCAATTACAGCATTCTACGGTCGGTTGTTTCTGAATAGAAGACCACTGCTATGAATAATAAACTGTTGGTATTTCCAACCGTAGATTCAAACATCCTATTGTATGCTGTTATGTACATGAAATTCTTATATATTTTTTAAGTTAAACATCAAAATGTTATACTTTTTGATGACGTTTTCTATTGATGTCACAATTACTATAGAGCAAAAAAATGCATTATATGATATATGAAGAAAAGTAAATAATATCAATATATTAAGCCCACCTGTGTCTACTTGTGTCTTCTTGGTCAATATGGTCAAATGTAGCCTGATCTTTCCCTCCGAGTGACCTGCTACTTGCAACACGTAGTCCTGTCCCACAGGGGTCCATGGACTTCAGTAAAGAGCTTCCCAGCTGGTACCACAACTAGTCTGCCACATGACACATTATTATGTGAATTTACTGTATATATATAACAGGCTTCCATGTTTTGAAAGAAAATCAATGAAAGTCTGACAGATATTTGACCCTTCCTTAACTAGTAATCTAGGTGTCTTTTTATTTATTTTCTCAGGAATTTCTTTCATTTTCTGCATTCCGATCTAAAATGAATGTAACACAATTACAGGGGTCAATATCGCAGAGGGCTGATTATAGTGCTATGTTTCACAGTTCTAATTAAATTAAGGGTAATAGATAATCTAATTGAACAATCAACCAATTACAATTTCATATATGGTTGTGTCAGGAATGACCATGACAACTGTGTCCAAAGAGTCGATGCAGGTAGTCATCGCTTATAAAGCTGACGCACCTACATTTGCCTCATTGCAGGTTGAGGGAAACAGTCTATGTCTGAAGAAGAGGATCCTGTTGCCAGAAGATGGAAACTTGATGAAAGGAATCTATTGCCTTCACTTCCCTGACCAGTGAACAAGTAAACTTATGTGTGCTGCAAATATTGCCCTTAAGGCAGTTTAAAGCTGTCTATGTATTAATATTTGCAGAAAGATATTTGCCTATTCCTGCAATAGGTTTAGGCAAATATATTTACACTTCAGAGGTGTTTGTCTCATTTGTTGAGGGGGACATATTGTGAAAACAACACTTTTCCTTGGATTTGGGTCTCTGGTGCTCCCACACGCATACAAACTTTGAAAAAAAGTCAGTACCTGATTTCTTGAGTGAGATATGCATTTCTGAAAGTACCCCGCCTACAGTTACCAAACGAGCCAGTCAGTTTCGGCACCCCCTCCTAAGTCGGAAGGGGGCATAGTTGAATATTACCCCCCACTTCCCCACTTCCCCTCCAATCAGAGCATAGCTAAGATTTTTTTTGGACCAGCGGACGAGCAGCTCCGGCAGGGGGAACTCGGCGGCAGCTCAGCTCCGGGAGTACAATCCCTTTCTGCCGGACTGCCGCCGAAGCTTTGGCGGCAGTCCAGAGGAGGAGACATGGACAAGAAAGGGATGTACTCCCGGAGCTGAGCTGCCGGACTGCCGGACTGCCGCAGAGCTACCCCCGCCAGACTTTTCAGCTCCCAGAGGACACCCGCCTGAGCAGCCTGAAAGCTTCGGCGGCAGTTCAGCTCCCGGACTACACTGCCGGAACTGCTGGACTGCCGCCGAAGCTTCGGAGGCGGCCGGGCGGCTTTGATGGCGGCCGGACTAGTCCTGCAGCTCCGGCGGTGCCGCCGAAGCTTCGGCGGCCATCCGGCAGCTCCGGCGCAGGGAGCTCGGCGGCAGTTCGGCATCTTAGCTCCCAGAATACAATCCCTTCCTACTTCATGGACTTCAGAGAGTCATGGCCAAAGTTCCCTTCCCCCAATTCATCTCAACCATGGCCGAGATATCCCCCACTCCGAGTCTTTACTTGTTGTGAAAGTGCCAGAGACGTCAGACGCAGTCTTTATGATTCATAATATCATCCGAGGCGCGCTTTTGGCCGTGATATTAGATATAATATTATATAAATCCACATATATAATATTGTTATTGTATTATATTATTTTATATAGATATAGAGCTCCAGGAGTCCGCAAACGGCAACAATCCCTTCTCCTCCATGCTATGGTTCAGTCTGACATCTCATTGGTCAATGGGCAGCAGCTCATTTGCATTAAAGCTACAGACACCAGAAACAAACTGAACAACTGAAACAGAGGGGAATAGTGGTAGGTGAGATTTTTTTTTCCTAAAAGCTATTTCCAGCAAACAGCTTCAAAAACATGTTTTCTAGAACTCAAATACTATGTTGTGAAAACGCCAAAATATGACTCCTTTAACAGAGAGGTTATTTTTAAAACACTCCCTTTGCAGAGAGATGCTTATTTCTATTAATCTTAAAGGGGACATATTATGAAAACAACACTTTTCCTGGGATTTGGGGATGTTGTTTTGGGTCTCTGGTGCTCCCACACGCATGCAAACTTTGAAAAAACTTTTTGACGTTTTGAGTGAGATATGCATTTCGGAAAGTACCCCGCCTACAGTTACCAAACGAGCGAGCATAGCGAGCATAACTAAGATTTTGTGGAACAGCGGAAACTCTGGCGGTAGTCCGGCAGCTCCAGCGGGGGGAGCTCGGCGGAAGTTAGGCAGCTCAGGCAGGGGGAGCTTGGCGGCAGTCCGGGTGTACAAATCCCTTTCTCCTCCATGTCGCGGTTCAATATGGACTTCAGAGAGTCAAGGCCCAAGTTACTTTCCCCCAGTTATTTCCAACCATGGCCGAAATAACCACCACTACGAGTCTTTACTTGTTGTGGAAGTACCAGAGACGTCAGACGAAGTCTTGATGATTCATAATATCATCAGTAGGGATGTGATGCCATGTGCAAAATAGAGCACTTTATGGCAACTAGACATTGAGGGGTTGTATGGGTTAGGAGTGATGGATTTTGTCAACCATTTTTGTCATATCAACGTGAATATGGATTTGAATTTACTTTGAACATTTGCTAGACAGGATCTATATAACTATAGTTCTATGATTGAAAATCAGCAGTGGGGTTTTCACACCTATAGTTCATCACTCTTGAGCACCTATCTACCTAGTCAAGAAAACTTCCTACATCCTACAAATGCTTGATGTAATTTCATAAAACCAGAGATGGTATATCTTATACCTAGAAATATAGGTATTTTTGTATTTATATTTCCAATGTTGTACCATTCATTCAGTTAGAACTACCAAAACTCAAATAACAACCAAATTTCTCTTGACCATTGTTGAAAGTAAAGACTGGAAGGCATGCATATATGTTCTGAGTGAGACATGTTTACAATCTGAATATATTGTATTACATGTATATCCGGAATATACCATTCCCATTGGCCCATAGGCCTCCTGCTCTACAACCTTTGTGTGATTTTCTTATCAACTCAGTTGAAAAAAAATCACTAACATATCAAAGTAAGACCCATACACAGAATAATATAAAATAAATACACTGTAAATAGTCCACATGTTAACTCATACATGAGTTTCGAGAGTTGAATATCCGTTTTGCGAAGGTTCTAACAAACACCAGTGAATCAATCATCAGGTATGTTCAATTAGGTGTAGGCCTACTAACAGCTCATTCAACCAAAGCATAGGCCAGGATTCGACCTATTAATACGTTTCACATGTTAACGTATGAACCATTTATATTTTCGGAACAATTGGCTGTGATTGTTGTGCGTTATCCATTATAAAGGTAATGCACTAAGGGCCGGGCCTGTTTCTACTGTGGATTGCTCCCATCGCGCGATGAAGGGGTGTAGGTGCACCGAGGCGGGCGCATGCGCAGGCGCGTCCGCTATGGTCAAATCAAGAGGTTTTATTTGTTCCCTGACATCAGGCTGAATCTTCTCCATAAGGGGATTTTCTTCTATCCTTCAAAACCGCGCTCCGGCGGTGTAAGAGTGCGGAGGAAATTGACAGTAGAAGATGAAGAAACGTTATGTGGATGCCAATAGGCTGAGGAAAATGAAGAAGATGAAATTGACGGAGAAGCTGTCTGAGAGGTAGCGCTGTGTGTGTGTGTGTGTGTGACGCACCGCAGGGTGCCATTGCTTTTGTTGTGGTGCCGTCTTTGTGTAATCTTCCCATCATGTAGTCTCACCTCAAGACTTGATTTGTCCTGTTGTTGTTTTTCAACCACCCACATCGTATTTCCCATGCATTGAAGCATAACGGTATCATAAATAGGCGTTTGTCACAGGCCTGATGTACAATATTATGATCCACCATAGCCGAGTGTAGGGCGCCTCTTGGTTACTTTATTATGGCATATTGTTGACAGAGAGCTATCGCTGTGTAGGTGTGTTGGTCATCTTCAATCAGAACAGGCTAGCATCACCCCACACTTGAGCAAAGATCTAGACATAAAGAGCCCAACCTCAAATGTTATTGTAAATACACATAGCCACATAGTGATAATTAGGCTGTTATGTTCATCATCATTATTATTGGTTATTTTTGTTGATGACTATAATATAATTTGTATTTGTATTAAGAGGTGGTCTGCCCTTATTGCTATTGTTGTTCTAAAACGAGGCCTTCATGCACTGCTTTTTCATCCATGACATTTATTTTAAAGCGTTACAGAAAGCGTCTAGACCCAGTCTAGACTAAAAGCATTTCACACAGAGGAGATCTTTTTTTCTTTTTTTTTTTACACGTTTTTATCTGACACAGGCCTATGCAATTTAAGTATGCAACATTTTGATCTTTTGTTATGGTATCATTTGCCTAAATAATTACATTTTACTTAATCAGCCATGGCTGTAGGTTTGTATTAATGTTACATCCCAGTGGCACAGCTCTGTTACAATGGAGCTGTCTGGTATCGGCCACGAGATAAAGGGGATAGACAAACAGAGATGTGGCTGGAGACACATTTTGACACCCTTTCCTCTGACTAAAGGCTCCTAGTGATGTGCTCTTCCTTTCTTGCTCTCTGAGATGAATTATTGCCATGGTAACCAAACAAAGAGGCGGCTCCGCGGCGATAGCAGCCTATAGACGAGCCAGAACAAAGGAGAAAAACCCCGGCTCCTGTTTGGCATGCAGTGGGGGACACAATGCATGTGTAATTAACAAATAGCCATTCTCTCCTTGCTTTTCAACGTGGAAGCACACTGTAGGCAGGCATACACATATTCACTTCCATTTATACGTAGGGTAGTGCGAGTGAACGATGAATACCAAATGTCCTGAACGACCACGTGTAACACCGTTAGTGTGACTGGCTTGTGTTGGCTTGTCTGTCTGCTGTCTTTGTTTGCTTCTGAGATTGTTATTAATGTAGTTATAATTGTTATGGATAAGAGACATATGTTTAGTTTACAAGTGTTTTTGACAAATACATTGTACATTTTTTTATATAAAATAGATACCATGCATTCAGGTTTCTAGGCAAGACAAATTTGCAACCCCTGGTTAGGTCTTTACTAAAAGCTACACTAAATATATGGTGTACAACCTCAACCGTTCAAGGATGAGTTTGACTTAATGATCACACAAACGTTCTCTATCTGAATCCCCCCAGCGCTTACACCTTCCTGAAGTGCATGATGGTGTGGTCTCTGGTGCTGCTGGCCGACTTTGCACTGGAGTTCAGACTGGAATACCTTTGGCCTTGCTGGATGTTTTTCGGGAGCGTGTACACCACCTTCCACTGCTACGGGCTGGTGAGACCCTGCCTTTGTTGTCATCCATCCATGTTGAGGATGAGTTTGTATGTCAGCAGGTGTGAATCAGACGGGTTGAACTAACGTGGACGTTGCTCTCTGTTCCCAGGTCATCTGTGTGGTTTTCGTCTGTGCTGCGTTCACTTTGGATATCTTTTGTTTAATTTTTGTCCCCCTGCACTGGCTGTTTTTTGTGGCCAGTACTTATGTGTTGTTTAACTACATTTGGCACACAGGTGAGTGACATTTATGTTAAAGGTGATTATGAATATTATCTTGCAGCATATATACAGCAAATTACGGTATACACTTTTATTTATCGATGAATTACTTTTATTTTGTATTACATGATATTCATATTATGACTCATCATATATTTAATAATATTTTTTATTCTAATTTGACCATTTATAGTGAGCTGAAAATGTATAGACTGTAACTCTACTTGGTGTTAGTTTAGCTTAAAATATAAGCATTGTAATAAGTATTATAATACATAGTGTTATGTTGTACGACCAATTTATTTTTGCTTTCTTTAAATATGCTTTACTTAACACCAACAATGTGGAGATATCTGTCCCTAAACTGCTCTGATGGTGAACCAGATCGCTCAAACCAAGATACAAACACACATTTTTTAATGCAAAATCATGAGAGCATCATGAGGCCTTGCCTTGTGAGACAAATCCTGATCTCCTGGGTTCTCATTCAGTTTCTCTCTTCAGTTCAGTGTGACCTCAAGCCCGTTGAGAGCCTCTTCAAAAAAAACATTGTTAGGACCAATCAGCGCCTTGCAGCCTGCCAGAATCAAATAAATGGCGTCAAGGGAAAGTGAAGCAATCTACGCAGCAATAAAAAATGCTTTTCTCAAATAGAATGAATATCAATATTAAAAGGATTTTGAAAGCGCAAAGAGATCGAGAGCGTTTAGATAGGCCATCTGATTGGCTGCCGTTATTTGATAAATACATTTCCGCCCAAGGCCAGACTGATATGTTGGCCAAGCACAAACTAATTTGGATTGTCTCCCAAGGCTGACACCACACCCTCTAGGTGTGCATTTAAGAAGTTAGCACATTCTCAGCAAATATTAGCAAAGTAGTCTGGACTCTCGACTACTAGTCTAGGCTAATATTTTCATTTTTTTTCCTCTTTCACTTCTACACACATAGTATCCCCTCTTACATACAGTAGGTGTACATTGATGTTTCATATGTTGTTCCCCTTGCAGAGAAGGGCATCTGTATTTCCACAGTGTCCCTGTGGATCCTCCTGGTGTACACGGAGGCTTCCCTTCGACTCAAAGACCTCAAGATCTCCAGTGCTAACCTGTCTCATTTGTTTGCTGCACACTGGTATGTTGTTTTTGTCGATGAACATTGCGTCAAAAAAGCCCTGAATGTCTTTATTTGTGGATCACATATGATCATTAAAAACAGCAGACCACTTTTTACAATCAACAAGTTCCATAGGACAATGCCTGTAAAAAGTATTCTTCTTGAGGTTTAAAAATGAGCAATGACCTCTTGCCTTCCAGAATGGAATAATATAAGCATGATTTCTCCAGTGTGCATCATACTTACGCATTGGTTTAAATTGCACACCCCACTACCACCAATCTGATATAAAAATCTAAAATATATAGCCATTTGTAATGGATCATCCGAACAGAAAATGCATTATTCTGAGATGGATCTTGATATCGGAGTAGTTTTTTTCCTGCACACAATCAATTTAATGAGAAAGAGAAGTCTCAGAGTGTGAAACGTTCATTTCACAGCAGTGCCTCTCTCTAACCGTATCTCCCCATCTCTCCCTCTCGCGTTCCACGCTCAGCATCGGCTACCCCGTCGTGTATCTGGGTTTCGACGCCACTTGCTACTTCACCAACATCTTCAAGCTGCGCACGCAGAAGGCCGTGCAGAGCGACAACCACTTCCACATGCACCTCCTCCAGCACTCCCTCCCCCAGGGCCTGCAGCTGTACCCCAAGACCGCCCCAGACGGGGCCGGCGGTGAGTACAACGCAGTGGGAGCGCCACTCTCCGCCTTTTACACGTACAGCTGGTCGGCGTCTCGCTGGAGGCGAACGCGCTGCCTCAGGCCTCGATTCAAACGTCTGTATGGCTGCCAAATGCTCTCCTAGCCAAGATAACACCCCCAGAATTAAGCCCACGTTTGGCACTGTTAAAATGCCTTTTAGTCACCAACCACCAACAGCCAGAACACCAGCCACCGTGGAACCTTGAAGTCCTGTGCAGAAAATGGTGATTCGTTGAGGAGAATAGCGAAAGTGATTCCACTGAACTGATAGATTAACATAGGAGATTATAGGAGGAATTCCCAACTACCAGAAATCTGATGATGGGTGTTACTTTTTCATACTTGCTTCTTTAAGCATAACTCAAACACTACTGGGAAGCTCAGTGAACAGTAGTGGCTGCTACTTAAACAGATATAAGAAAGCTTGCCCCGGACAATGCTAGTTTATCTGTAATGACCTGCATTACCTATTGGCTTGATAATGTAAACAGTGGTTCATCGTACAAGTGCCTCAGTTGGTCTGACGGGCAGTGTTTACCTCTAGAGGGAGCTTTGCTTGTTGGTCTCTTATGTTTGGCGAGGGGTTATTGTTATGTTGGGGATCGGACTTTCAGTGCTCATGTTTGTGGAAGTAGAAATAACATTCAGAAGTGGTCCCGAATCCAAAATGAGAATGTGCCTCAGTTATCAGGTCAGCAAAAGTAGCGTTAAAGCTGATTAATCAGCATTGATCCTGAAATCCAATAACTGATATCTGTAGCTACCTCTGCCAGTGTTATGATGTCCATCGGACCCCCTTTCACCGGAGTGTCCCTCGTGTTATGATGTCCATCGGACCCCCTTTCACCGGAGTGTCCCTCGTGTAATGATGTCCATTGGACCCCCTTTCACCAGAGTGTCCCTCGTATCCTCAGCCTCAAAGTGGAAAACCAGAGAGCTGGGTCAGTACCAGGGCCCGGACGCCGGGGCCCCGGGCCCCGAGGACGCGCCCGGCAGCGAGGACTGCCTCCAGCTCCACGGCGAGGACCCCAGGGCGTCCGACAAGGAGCCGACGCTGGAGGTCAAACCCGTGGACCCCCCCAGCCGCCGGGCGCCCACCTCCTCCTCCTCCTCCTCCTCCGTCTCATCCAAGACCCCCACCACTGGCGGCGGCGGCGAGGCCAGAGACCCGCCCCGGGGCCTGGGGCCCACGGAGCCCGCCGCGGCCCCCGAGGGCCCGCCCCAGGAGGAGCAAGGGGGCCGCGCCGCGCCGGCGCCCATCAAGAGCGGGTCCCCGAAGGCGGCCCGCGGCAGGGGCAACACCAACACACCCTCGCCGCCCCCTCCGACCTCGTCTAGGACGGACAGGAGGCAGAGGCTCCACTCGAAGGCGTCGGCGGGACACGGCGGGGACCCGGCGGAGCGGGCCGCCCACAACCCCCACGCTGAGCAGATCAACAAGTACGGAGCCCTCCAGACTTATGGTGTCTGAGTTTATACGCAGAACATGGAAGGGTTTCATGGTGTTTCTTTCTTTCTTTCTTTCTTTCTTTCTTTCTTTCTTTCTTTCTTTCTTTCTTTCTTCTTCTCTCTCTCTCTCTCTCTCTCTCTCTCTCTCTCTCTCTCTCTCTCTCTCTCTCTCTCTCTCTCTCTCTCCCTCTCTCTCTCTCTCTCTCTCTCTCTCTCTCTCTCTCTCTCTCTCTCTCTCTCTCTCTCTCGCTGTCCCCTCTCTCTGTCCCCTCTCTCTCTCTCTCTCTCTCTCTCTCTCTCTCTCTCTCTCTCTCTCTCTCTCTCTCTCTCTCTCTCTCTCTCTCTCTCTCTCTCTGTCCTCTCTCTCTGTCCCCTCTCTCTCTCTCTCTCTCTCTCTCTCTCTCTCTCTCTCTCTCTCTCTCTCTGTCCCCTCTCTCTGTCTCTTTCACTCTTCCCATCGCTGTACCCCTCCAAGGCTTGAGCAAGAGTTCAGGAGGCTGAAAGGGGAACTGCAGGCCAGCAGACAAACAGAACAGGAGCTGAAGAGCCATATCTGCAACCTGACCAACAGCGAGAGGAGCCTCAGACCGGAGGTGTCCTTGCTCAGGCAGTCCAACGTGCTGCTCCAAAGCAAGTGAGTAATCAAACAAATGACGCCATCGAGGAAAGCAGGTCAGCGTTTGGCTCCCCCTGCTGTCCGTTACGTGCAATGCATCTCTATCCACATCCTCAAAGCGTCTTTCTGTCTTGACACAACTCTTCCTCAGGATTCTGTGCTTGACAAAGACCAAACACAAGGACAAGCAGACCAGCGCAGCGCTGGAGAAGAAGATCAGGGCAGAGCGAGAAGCCAGAGCCTCCATTGAGAAACAGATGGTGGAGCTCCAGGCCCATAAGATGGAAGAAGCGGCTAATTCAGCGTGGAATTTAGCTAACAGGTACAACTAAAACTCAGGGGAGACAAATCTGTTCTGAGTACTAAAACAGCTAATTAGCTTTCATTTTGTACCACATTAATAATTTATGCATGGCACTGGGTGTACGCTGGTGCTTTGACGCTGCAACGTATTAAGGGCTTAACTTTAACACAGACTGCTAACGCTTCTCATTGCAGCTTCTCTCAGCCATTTTCATAACATGTAAATTGTGAATATATAATGCAGACATTATAAGATAATTATTATAAGATAATGCAATGTTTTTTTCTATGTGAACTGCCCTGTACAGTCAAGGTAATCAGAGCTCTCTCTCTCTCTCTCTCTCTCTCTCTCTCTCTCTCTCTCTCTCTCTCTCTCTCTCTCTCTCTCTCCCTCTCTCTCTCTCTCTCTCTCTCTCTCTCTCTCTCTCTCTCTCTCTCTCTCTCTCTCTCTCTCTCTCTCGTTGGCCTCAAATGTGTATCTCTGTGTTTCCATTCTCCCTCCGCCCCTAGGCAAGAACACTCTGAGACCCAAATGTTAAGGAAAAGGGTTAAAGAGTTAGAGACAGAGTACAAACAACTACAGCTGGAGTATCAAGTGAAAGAGGGTCGCGTGGTAGATCTAGAGAGTGATGTTGAGGTATCCTTTTTCAAAACTCTCCTTTATTTCGATCAAACTGTGTGTGATTTGGCGTGGTCCAGTACTTGGTTGTCGTGTTTTGGTTTGGTCGTAACGATTTTCTTTTCTGTTTTGTTTGCGTGGTTGTTTTTGCGTTTGTTAATTTAAGTTCTCTTTTGTGTACGTTCTGGGAGCTTGATAGCTGGACTTGGGGAATGGGGGGGGGGGCATTGATTTTGATATGATTCATTTGGGCTTGAAATCCACATGTCATCCCTCCATTAATATGGGACTCAACTTGGGAGTACTGTTGCATTTGCATCTTTCTCATTGGATTTGTGTATTGTGTATTGTGTTTCCGATTCAGTTTTATTTTGGTGGTTAACACTGCATAAAAGCATGCCGTAGCAGAAGCCTGGTCGTTCATAAAAAAACACTGCCTGGCTTTCAGTGAGGTTCTTTAGTCATCTCACAGCTTTTATTGTTTTTCGAATGGCCGTGTAACACCTCCTCCCCCCATGTGAAGTATTTTTGATGTGTTGCCTTGGTTTCCTAAGTGGAGCATGAACATTGAATAATTTCCGTGATTGAGCTTGATGAATAAATGTTCATATAAAGAAGTAAAGTAAACTATACTGCAAAGCTCAAGAAACCAAAGCATCAACAACTTAATGTGATTGCTCGCTGCTGAAGTGTGTGTTACTTATTAGTATTTTTCGTATCTATTCATCTTACCAGTCCGAATATTCTGAATATTTATGTTCTAATGCGTTGTCTTTGGTTTGTTTGTGTCTCTGAAGGCTTTACAGAAGTACCGCTGCGTGGAGCGCGACACGGCCGCCATGCTGTCCACGCTCTCGGCGCTGCAGGACAAAGCTCAGCATCTGGAGTACAACCTGAGCGCCGAGACACGCATCAAACTGGATCTGTTCTCCGCCCTGGGGGACGCCCGGCGGCAGCTGGAGATCGCACAAGGTCTGAAGAAACACCCTGACTCCTCCATCCATTCTGCATGGTATTAGCTCAAAGTACTGCAACCTCTCTCTCTCTCTCTCTCTCTCTCTCGCTCCATCACTCCCTCTCTCTCTCCCCTCTCTCTCTCTCTCTCTCTCTCTCTCTCTCTCTCTCTCTCTCTGTCTCCCGCTCCATCACTCCCTCCCCCCTCCTCTCTCTCTCTCTCTCTCTCTCTCTCTCTCTCTCTCTCTCTCTCTCTCTCCATCACTCCCCCCCCCCCCCCCCTCTCTCTCTCTCTCTCTCTCTCTCGCCCCCCTGCAGGTAAAGTGCTGAGACAGGACCGCGAGATCGGCGCCATGAAGCAGAAGATCGCCGAGGTGATGGCGGTCAGCCCGAGCGTGTCGTACATGAGCGAGCGCGCCCCCATGCCCCACTACGTCACCAAGCTGCTGGGCTCCGACCGCTACGGCCTCAACCCCCGGGCGCTCATGTACCAGTGTCTGAAGAAGTAGAGGGGGGTCGGGCGGTCGCTGTCGGCAGGGGGCCGAGGTTGTTGTTGTCGTGGGAACCACGTGGGACTCTGGGCCGGGCCGCACGACACAGAGCGGTGTGATACTTTGTGGCGGATCATGAGGTCGCAGAGAGATGAACCGATGACTCTCACAGCCATGTTTTCTGAATACCAGAGTCCACACAGAGGTGTGAGCGAGACACGGCCGTCTGAATGCTTTTTTGCTGCATTGCTGGTGCTAAAATGACATCTGTAACGTCCTTAAAGAGCAAAAAAACACTGACCGTTTTACAAATTGATATGCTGGCGTTGCCAATCGATTGCTTGTGAAAGGCTTTACATTGAATACCATTGATGGTATTTGTTTACATCTGACTTTTACCAACATTTTCTATGATGTTGTTATTACACAAGCTTTCTTGACAAATAATGAGCATTGAAATCAGTTTCCTCCCGGATAATCCCTCCCAGTATTTTAGGTTTGAGGCGGCCTGGGGACGTAGGTATTCAAAGGGGTTGATGAACGGAGCCAGATGACTGCGGTGGTGCTGTTGCTGCTTCACTGTGAGAGCGGAGGTTCCTCGGGTTAATGTTTTAAAGGTACGGGTGTCACTTCAAAGACAAAAATGTAAACTGTGAGATGACAGTATTGAATTTATCTCTGGCCTTAAGCCAGTGTTTAACATCGTAATGTTTGGATGTTTGGATGTTTGGTAACTGTTGGAACCCTGCATTGGCTATCCTTTAAGAAGGAATTGGAGAAAGTAAATTCACAATAGTGGGCTAATTAGTTGCTATGTGTGAAACATTATCATCAAAAGTTTCAATTTTTCAGTAAATTAAAGTGTAGTTGTGTAATTAACACAACATGTGACCAAATGTGACCAAAATTGTGGGGGAAATTTGTTCCTAAATTTCATGATTGTGCCTATATTACATTATTTTAATACTGGGAAGTCAAACTAATTTAATGTGAAAGAGTAATGTGTTTGAATTGAAGTGCTATGTACTGTTTTTGTAGTCTTTCTTACTCAAGATGTAAAGAAATGGAAAATAGCCTGTATTGACGATAAAAAAAATACAAATACAAAAACATTTCATGGATGTTGCCACTTGGGTAGGTTTTCTTGTTTAGATTGTCTTTCTAGGGGTGTTTTATATTTCATAAAAGTATTTTTTAGTTTTGATGTAATTTATTACTTACTGTAATTTTGTACGGCAATGTGTTTGTCCGCATGAAATGTCTTACTCAATTGCAATTTCTTTGAGCACACATTGTGACGGAAGATATGTAAAGCATTTTAATTGAACAAGGGCTAGTTTCGTAATATTTTGATCAGACGATTGAAACAATGATGGTCCTGTATCTTTTTTTTTTTTTTTACTCATAAACACTTAGGAAAAAATAAAGTTTTCTTAAAGCTTGTCCTGGTTCTAACCTTTTGACTGCTGGTCAAAATGCAGACGAGGCCACATCCATAGTGGCTGCATTTTGATTGACTTATGGATACAAGACACCGAGGCAGAAAGGACATCACAGTTTGGATTGCAGTGTACCAAATGCTGAAGGGAAACGACCAATTCTGTGTCTTAGTAATCAAATTACTCACACGCTCAACACGCACACAAAGCAGAACCAACACACACGTTTTCAAGGTGCATATTTTTATTGGAGTAATTGAAAAAGAGGAGGGCGGTATTGTGCAGAAACAGACATACAGTTACAGCCGTGCAGCCAGCATACAGTGCATACAAGATGGTTACTAGCATGCCATGCACTCCAGTGCCTGCATCTCATGGATTAGACAGACCCTGTGAAGATCCAGACAGAACAAACAGTGAGCTCTACCAGAGGTCACCAGTTGTTGATATCGACCAGTGCTGGACCGCAGGGCGTTCGACAAAGGATCAGCCATTGTAGGGCCACCCTCGGAGAGACGATATGATAACGTTCAGGAATGGCTGAAGATTATAAACCATTCAAGTTTTACCATAGGTCTTTAACCACCTCATAGAGCTACAGACTAAAAACAGGGGATGGAAATGATCCCCGTTTCATATACACTGGATCCACGGTCATCTTTAGGGTTTAGAGGCCACAGCTTCAGGCCAATGGATATTTATATGTACATATTTTCTATACACACTGACACACACACACATGGCACCAGCATATCATGTTGTTCAACCTTATCCTGAAAAGGCAATGTAATAGACAAGTTAAAATAATAACAGCCCACCGGACACCAAAGCCAGGTGAGGTTTAAACATTTTTCAAATAATCAAAGAACCATATTCACCAAAAGACCACTTGTTCAAGTGCTGGAATTGAAATACGGTGCGCAAGAAACAAATAAACAGACGATGGATTGTGTTTGTTGGCAGAGAAGTTGACAGTAATAAAGACAATAGATCGTTAGCTTCAGGCCCTTTGAAGGCAGAGACTGGATGATCGACAGAAGACAAGAGGTTATCAGACACTCACACACACAGGAATCACATAGACCAATATAACCCCGGGGGGGGGGGGGGGATTTTCTCATTTCTCATTATCAAAAAACAAAGTTCAATACAGACTTATATGAAGGTTGGAGCCACTTGTTTCCATTGTTCTCTAGATCTTTAGAGAGACTTGAGGGAACCAAGCTTAAATGTAGAAATGCCATTCTGCGGGCTCTCCCAGCTGGTTCAGAGGATAGAAGCAACACTGGGGGGAATGGGCGGGCACTGGAGGGCTAAGAAATGACGAGGATGCGAAGGCAAGCAGGCCATGGCAGCAGTTGAAAAATACAACCCCCAACACCCCCCCCCCCCGAACAGACCCTCCTCCCTGGGAGGGGGGGGGGTCCCCGTGGCTCCAGACCAGATCGAGGGGCGGCGGGTTGAGGGAGAGGAGGAGGTATGGGGGGGGACGAGGAGGAGGGGGATGGTCGCGCTAGGAGGAGACGGTGACCGGATTCAGCGAGCCGCTCCGGCCATAGAACTTGGAGAAGGCCTCTTCCAGGACCAGCGCCAGCCGCGGCTGATCCCCCTGAGGCCGGGAGGTAAGAGCAGAGATGAGTGGTCATGACGGCCATCATGAATAACGAGGCAGAAGGGACCACGCTCAGCCTACCTCGTTGATGAAGCCCAGCTGAACCAGCTCCACTGTCAGCTCCTGGACGTTCTCATCTGAGCCAGTAGACAAAGACACACACACAGGATAAAGGTGACGGTGCGACAGTGCATTAACTACTCAATTCCGACTGGATTGCACATCATTGGCCTCATTGCATAATTCCCCGTCACGTTTTAAGGTTCATCTTGTATTAAGCGTAAAAAATGCCTCGAGGCATTTGTAATTATATTATGGGATGTAAAAAGCACTCTGATTGGCTTGGGTTACAGCCAATGAGGCACTGTGATTCGGCAGCGTTAGGAAGGTAGTTAGGCTAGATATCATAATTTGGCCAAATTATGACTGAGGCAATTGTGCTATTAGGCTAACGGTATGTTTGTGTTCTAACATCAAAAAAAATACTGAATTAAAAAGCCATGTTAACATATGACCCCCTGCTGAACGGGTTGTGTGTATCGGTCATAGAATCCAAGGGAAACGCACAGCGCTTTATCTCTGAGGACAATATGAAGGAACATGCTGATGCTTTCACATCCTGATTGCAGCGCGGCTGACCGAAACTCAATTTTTGGTTGAAAAGATGATCTATTTCCAATGTATTTTTCCTGTCTACTCTCAACCCTGGTGATGGTTGCATAAGAACGAGCACATGATTCTGATTTCTCCCACGGGTTCTCCATAGAGCACAAGACCGGTCATCAAGCCTTTCAATTCATGGGACCATTAATGATTTTTTTTTTTTACATTTAGACTAAAAATCTCTCAAATAGCTAAGTGAAAGTGTTTAAAGATCTATAAGCCCACATCCAACCGGATCCGGTAAACGCAGATGAGTAAATAGGACAATCTTAATCTAATCTTAAAGAAGTCTTAACCAATCCATCCTGCTGAACCGAGCGCTATTGGAATGGAGACAAGCGCCGCTGGGAACGTGGAGGAAACTTACTGGGTAACAAATCACAGCTCAAGTGTCGGTTCAGCTTATCCTCCAGCTTCAACAGCAGCGTGAGCTGAAAGAGAGACGGAGGAGAGATTCAGTTCAGTTCATCCGCACGCACACACACACACACACACACACACACACGCACACACACACAAGCAAAACGATCATGAAGCAAAGCCTCCTCTCCAATAATAAAGTGAGGAGGAGGAGTGGGATGTTTGGGACTCACGTGATGTTTAGAGCCCTCGTCAACAGGCTCAATGTTGCACTGCATCTGCAGGACCTGAGGGGTGAAAACATGCATTCAAACTATATTCGAACAGCCCTGCTTTTCAAATATATTCTCATACACGTTTTAGCCCATTTAATTAAGAAGATATCGCCAGTTAGGCTGGTAACCAGACAAATCTGCGGGCTCCTGTTTTATCTGCTCTTGCACATGAACAGATGTCCAGCAGAACTGGCTCGGGTCGTACCAAACACTGTTTATCTAAAATGGGGCAGGTTGGAAACATGACCTAACTGAGCCACCTATCGGTTTCAGAGAAATTGCATCATGATTGTCATTTTGGTATGCGTCCTTTTAGAACTCCCTTGGAAATTGAAAATTATCTCAGGAGGTTTCAGCCTAATACGCTTTTGTCTGCCGATGTAAAAACAGTTGCGAGCAGTGTTGCCAGATCGGGTCAGATTTGAAGCTGCAGCCAGTGTTGTCAGATTTGGTGGGAAATCGTGCCCAATCTGGCAACACTGGTTACGAGCGCCCTTTCAAAGCAGTTTAATTATTAATTAAGAGACTCATTCCCGGCCTGGGTCAGGCTCCAGCCTCCTTACCTTCCGGGTCTCCAGCTCAGAGGGCTCTGGCGTGGGGGACTTCACCGAGGGGAGCACCACTGGGGACTTGACGGTCTCCTGCTGGGGCTGCTGGGAGCCGGGCACGCCGAACGCCGTCAGGGGGTAGATCCCATTCCTGTGAAGACCCCCCCTCTGGTTAAGCACTGTGCCCCTGGGCCCCCACCACACTAGTCCTCAGCTCACATGATCACACAGTGAACCACACATGAACCCAGCAAGTGATGGATTATCTTTACCAACAGGGCAGGGATCCCAGTGTTATTAGACACTGAAACCTCCCGGGGGTCATGTTTCACTCGGAAGCAGCCCCCCTAAACTCTATTAAAGCAGAAGCATGACAGACCAACTTCTCTCCTTTTCTTAATCAGTCAACTGTGAACCGACTTGAGTGAGGTGCAGTGGTTCACTCAGTGACTGATATTTCGTGTACATGATATCGTTTTTGAGTACAACTTTGAGTTGGTGACTTAACACAGCCCACACAGAAAAATGAATTTGGTTTTGTAGCGCAACTTCTACATTTTCTAGCATTTCCAGGACATTGGATCAATTTGGACATTTTCCATGAGTTTAAGTGCAGGTTTTCCAGGACGTGGGGCTGCCCTGACAGAGTGTGCAACTACAGTAACACCGACCCCACCAACCACCCCTACACCGTTTGCATTACTTGTGTTGTTTTCCTACCTCACGTCTTCCAGGAACTTGTCCAGTTCTAGCGCAGGGAACTGGGAGAGTCTAACAAAGAGAAGGAAATCACACTTTCATCAAACACAGTCATTGCACCATGAAGCTAGCCTAGCCATACAAAGACGAGGCTGTTTGTGCTCTTTCTCTTAGTTGGTTGAATTGAACTGTTCATGGCAAAAGAACACGAGAGTAGCTCAGTTCTCATTTAAGAAGTTATATTCACTGTTCATTATTCAAGTGGCATATTCCTAACTACATGGCTCAGAAGACAGTGTTCAAGAGATCCAACACCTTAGGTCATTTTCTATAACTTTCACTGGACTATAACTATCAGACTTACTTGAGCTGAACCCCTTCCTTGATCTCCACGATGACCAGGTTAGGATCCATGTTCTTGGTTATCTCCTCTAAAGCGTTCTCTGGAATCATGTCTGAACGTACCGAGAGGAGAGAAAAATCATGCACATCTTATTGGAGAATATCTTAAGAGCCGTCTTTTATAAAAACGTACATGGTATTTTTACACAAACAATATTTGTGTTTGCAATATACGTTTGTCAAAAATATATTGCGGTATGACGGAGTGTGTGTGTGTGTGTGTGTGTGTGTGTGTGTGTGTGTGTGTGTGTGTGTGTGTGTGTGTGTGTGTGTGTGTGTGTGTGTGCGCGTGTGTGTGCGCTCACGCTGGAGGCTGACAATGCAGTGGGCAGCCAGCAGCTTCAGCAGGGGCACCTCAAAGAGGGCGGGGTGGAACAGCAGCTCCTTGGCCGTGGGCCGCTTGCTGGGGTCCACCTCCAGACACTTCTGGATGAACTCCTTAAAAGATGCAAACACAACCACAACACGCATCATTGGCTGGTTGGGATGGATACGGCCTGCACTGATTCATGGGGACGCCGGCGTGTGCTGACCCTCTGCAGCGGATCCTCCAGGAACAGGATGGCACTGTTGATGGCCTCCTGGGAGACGTAGGAGGACTCTCCGTTGCTCTGGATCTCCAGCACGGCCATCTGAGGTAGAGGCACAAAACAAGGGAAACGGTCACCATGCATGTCAACCTCCGGTGCACTGTGGAAGGACCAGAAGACACGTGCTAAAGCACAATGTGGGAGCACGATGAGGAGTATGGGTGCCATGGTGGCACAGAGTCATGGGGAAGGTCTTTCTTCTCTTCAATAGGACGATAGTGAAGTGGCCGTTACCTCCAAGGCGCACATTCCAAAGGAATAGATGTCCACAGCGGTGGTGACGTCGGCCACGGCTAAGGACAGAGACAAAGAGTCAAGGATGTGGACCAGACGCATGACTCACACTCCATGCCCCGAGCAGTATCTCAGACCATTCAGTAGCTCGTCACGGCCTCACCTCCATACTCGGGGGCGAAGAAATGCAAGCTCTTCTGCTCCTCCCGACACGTTTTGACGTGGTTGTTAATGGTGTCTGGGGCCACTGGAAAACAAACAAACAGGGGAAAGGCATGGATCAAAATAAAGGCCAGACACATGTTAGTTAAAGCAGCATTAAGTCATTCCTGACAACTAGACGGCAGACTACACAATACATCATCTTTCCCTCAAATGCAACACTGAGACAAGGTGTTCCAAGGTTTCCGCTAGCCATTTACTGACCGATTCGATTAAAATACCAAATCTAACGTATCGTATTGTGACAAAAATATTTGAATAAACAAAATGAAATGAACATAGCCTTCTTTGCTGCCTTATCCTTACTAGACGTGAACATGCAATATTTTCTAATAAGAAGAGCGCCGGTGATACCGACAGATGGATTTAATTGAGGATTAAGTGCTCCGTCCTTCCACCAAATTATCCTATGAATTTAGAGCATTCAATTAGAATGGGGTTTCACTCTTTAATCAAAGTGTAAAATAATATAGTGAATGGCAGTACGCGGATGAGGGGATTATTATAAAATCCGACCTCACGCAGCGTGAGGCCATTGTGCGACTGGATGTTAACAGTCTCCTCTGGCTCCCACCTGAGCCGATCTTGATGAGGCCGTTGTGCTGGATGAAGATGGTGTCACAGGTGAGGTTGCCGTGGATGATGGGAGGCTCACATAAATGCAGGTAGCTGAGGACCAGCAATGCAAACATAGTGTCATTAAAATCAAGCACCCTTTATTCATATGAATATTTGGACCTCGTTTTAGAGGTTGGTCCATCTGTGATCTACAATTTCCAATATTTGTAATCAAAAATATATCTTCAAAATGAATATTAACATTAATATAGCTAAAACAGGATGTCACATGTGGGATGAAATGCAGTTGTTTGCAGAACTGACCTGAGAGCAGAGAGTATCTGTGTGCACCAGCGCTTCCAAGCCTGATAGACAGAGAAGGCAAGAGATTTTGTAAGAGTTAATTGCAACATTCCATTACAATATCATAGTAGATGGTGATATATTTTTTTAAATAGAAATCATGTCGATTTTCATGTAAATAAAGTCAATACCCAGAATGAAGCAACACAATGGTTATTAAAGCCCTTGCACTTGAGACTGTTTGTAAATCTGGGAAGAATTACTGTTTATCACCAAAGGTGGCACCAAAGAGAACAAAATGGGAATCTTCAAGATGAATGGGCAACGATCGTCGAATAGTCGAATAGTCACGTAGAATATCGAATAATGAATGTGACTATAGTTATTTATTACATAGCTCTTCTCAATGCAGTTGAACGCTCCGTTCACTTGCATGGGCCTTCACAACTTCCGGTGGTGAATAATTTTTTGATAATTCACCGTTGCTAAGCATATAATGACCACTGTCAAGGAAAGTCGATTTTTTCTTTTCTATTGCATCACTCCGGACGTAGTCCGGTAACTTATCAACCCCAGCGTCATCGGTTGCTAAGCGACGTCAACGTCTTTGGTAGACTATTTCTCTGCTGATCAACACTACGAATGCTGGTAAGTAACAAATAAATTGTAAAAAGAAGTGTTATTTTTTTGGCGTCTAGTTCACTGTCATGCAGGCTGTGTTCAGTAAAATAAATAGCGAGCTGTTTTCGGCGCATGTAGGCCTATTTGCCTAAGCCCATGTTGAAATAATTTTGATGTTGAATGTGTATGGCGCAGTTGTTGAAATAAACCGATTGATTTCAAACAAATCATAAAAGCTTCCCCCTGTGTCATTCTGTGTGCGTGTATACGAGGTGCGTGCGTGCGTGGGGGGTTCTTGATTGACCGATTTTCGAATATTATTCGAATACTTCTCAGCGAATATCGAATAGTATTTTTGCCAGAAATGCATCACTAATTTCTGATAGAACTTTTATCTTCGAAAAATCAATTACATTGAATGGGACAGGACCAACATTTTGGTGGTTTGGGGGGATTTCTGATGCAGCATGAAGAACATCTGTAGCACTAACATGGGTAAGTCAGAGGCAGTTTGTTTCAGATGGGAAAACTAAATATGACCCTACGTACCTTTTCATTCATCGTCTTGTGGTTTTTCTTCGTCTTTTTCAGAAACTGTTTTAGACTTCCCGAGGACATGTATTCAGTGATGAAGATAACCTGCAAAGGTCGACAGTAAAACAACTCTTAGCACTACCCTCCATATAAATTAGAGAAGGATTGGAGAAAGAGGAATAGTGAGATGCCAACATACCCTCGCTCTGTTTTCCTTCACATCGGCCCAGTACTTGTGAAACTTCACAATGTTCAAATGCTCCAGTTGGATCAAGTTGTCAAAAACTGCTTTAACCTTTTCCTGTGCAAAACGGGAAGACAAGAGGTATAACTATTACTATCTGCATAACTATTGTGAAACAACAACAATGAAAACCTGTCACAGCCACACGGCAACCATTCAGAGACCATCAATTTGCCGGCATATTAGCATTAATATTAACATTTAGCAGATTATTTTACCCAAAGCGACTTACAATAAATACATTTGTTAGAAGAAAGAAACAATATATCGCTGTCGGTACAGTAAGGATGTTCATAGAACCATGTGCTAAGCACTAATGATCGCTAGGTTGACCCATTCCCCGTACACAACAAAGATAGCTAGGATAAGATGCTATACAATGAACTATTTTTAAGGACGTAACACATACAATAAGTATGTACATTAAGTGCCGTGTACATAAGCAGCCATTATATTCCAAAAATCCTGCTCTAAAAAATTAGCATGATCACAGAGGTGTTGGGTGCCGTATTCAAGTGGTGTTGGCAGCAGTAATCCTGATGCTCAAAAGACCACCAAAACAAAAAGGCTTCATTAAAATATCATCTTAGATCTTAACTCACCTCCTGCAGTTTGAAGTTTTTCCTTTCTGAGAACATGACCTCATTCCAAACCACCTCCACTCCTTCCTCTGTGTCCATTGCCAAGTAGGCATTATCAATCCCGGGAACATTGCGTTGATTCACCTTTTAGGAACAACAGATCAGGGGTCAGTCACTGTATGCTGATGAAATTGACACATCACATTAGGGTTGCCGCGGTATGGACATTTTCACACCGAGTAATACACTTGTGTCAACACCGGTATTACCGAGTATAAACGGTATAAACTTTGAAACTAGGTCAACCGCCATCTTCTCCGTCAACTCCTCTCACACTCGGTGACAGCGTCTGGCAGCGCGCCAATTCTCGGTGACAGCGTCTTATAACGTTCTATATATAATAGTATAATATAATTAAGCAATAGATCACGACAGGCTGTGGTATGTGCTCATTATACCACTGTTAAGGGGCGTTGTTCGGCCCGACGCGCAGCGTGGGGCCGGCGACCAAAACAACAAGAAAGTCAAAGTAGCTGTTTTATTAAAGAATACAAAAAAGTAGTCCCTCCTGGCTGCCTTCAAAATGCACGACGGTCGCTATGCAACACACTTTAGCGTCCCTCCGAGAGAAGGCTCGGCTAGAGCGGTTTGCGGCAATTTATCCTATGGAGCAGTTCACTCGCCGTGTGCCTAAGCTTTCGTTAGTCTCTCCATCGCCTTGCTCAACATTTACACCCTCTCCATCGTTCAACATATTTTTTACTTTGTAACTGTTTCTACTTCCAGGCGCGGAGTGATATGCAAACTTTCACAAAATGATTGGGCGTCATAGCAGTTATGTATACGCTCATTATACAACAGTTAGGAACCAATCAGGTCGCTGGATTTAAGCCACCCGTTGTATAATTAAGCAATAGATCACGACAGGCTGTGGTATGTGCTCATTATACCACTGTTAAGGGGCGTTGTCCGGCCCCGACGCGCAGCGGAGGGCCGGCGACCCCCTTCACAGTGGTATAATGAGCACATGCCACTGACTGAAGTGATCTATTGCTTTTATACAAGAGCCTCGTGAGCTATTGCTTGAATATCAAATCACGGCCAAAAGCTCTGTGCGCCTCCGGATGGCCGTAGCGCAGGGATTGGGCTTCTCGGGGTTTGTTTACCGGCGTTGCTATGCTTACCGGTCTTGTGTGTTCCAACGCTTTATTAGGTAGCCTATTAGGTTTGCGTCAATTTTTTTTTTCATGAGAAAACACATACAAAAAAAAAAAAAAAGGTGACGGCGAATTTTTCTTTTATTACTGGAAAAAAATAATACAAAATAACTGTTGGCCTCAACACCGGTCACACGGTACCGCGGCAACCCTACATCACATACAATCGTTTCGCACCGCCTACCTCTTCTTTTCGTTTCTGCCAGCGACCACATGGACTTTCTTCCAGGATCTCTGACTCGTCCTCACTTTCTTCTTCCTCATCTTCTGTGGCTGCCGTTGGCGGAGGCTGTGTTACCATGGACACCGGGGGAGATACTGATGACACCCCCTGAACCGTCGATGCGGCGGCAGCCGCGCCGGACTCCTGTCGCACTTCCTGGACAGGAGCCTGCTTGTTCTCTCCCTCAGACATCTTCACTTCCCCTAAGGCACAGCCGCCTGCACAAAACATTTAGTTATAATAACACTATTCAACAAGTGAATCACTTGTCTAACTAGAGCACTAACGAGCATTCACCTCACAACACCGTCTTGATAATGACAACACAGTACTACAATAATTTCGCCTTTTGAATCTAATAATGTGTTCAGTGAAGCATGACATGTTTAGAGTACACTGATTAGTATTCGATTACATGGATGCGCTTGAGAAAGAGGCCTGACCATAAGTAATAGTACCGTTGACCATGTATTCTTTTCGCAATACAAAAACATTGTGACTGTAAACAACAAATGGAGACGTACGTGGATGAGCTGGTGTCAGTGACGCTGCAGAGGAGCCGGTCTGGGGCGGCGGGGACGATCCGCTTCAAGAGATCCTGGGGTTGTTTCAACCACTCCGCTAGTTTAGCTCAACTATCTCCACTGCCTCGGCTCTGTACGGGTCTGTCCCAGGCCTGGAGAGACACCGAGCTGGCTGGCTGGCGCAATGCGAGGCTAGCGACCCTTCGCAACTTGGTCCTTGCTAACGTGACTTCTCAAGACCAAAGACTAGTGTGATAACAGCTATGGCTAGTGTATCTGGTTATACACTTCCGCGTTATGTCTGACATACATTTATTGAAAACTCGCATTATATCATTCTAGCAGAGTAAAATACCCACAGACTGAAGTGACAGATGTCATAATAGCAAGTATAAGTGACCAACTCTCACACTTAAAGGTTAAAGTGAGATGTTAGCTAGCTAAAGATGATGGCGACGAGGTTCAAGGATGCGGACAGAATGTGAAGGAGCGTCACGTGATACGTCAGAGGCAGAGTTGCCAGACGCATGGGCCTATCCCCCTTTTGGAGCTTCAAATAATTCTCATTTATTTTTTGATGCCACCGTTCATTCTGTTGGTGAGAATAAGAGTAAGAGATTTGATTTAACCTTCATTTATTGCCAAAGGCATTTTTCAAAGTAGTGCTACACAAAAACACCACGTGATTCATCTCAGGCAATTATAGGCCTTACGAAATAAGGAAAAAAAAGAGATCAACCCCTACACAGCAAAAACACTGGTGTTAAATTAACAGCTGTGATGTCAAATTTAACACCGGCAAAGAGTCTATATGCATCCACACTACATGGTGTAAAAGTATTACACCAGTGTTGTATTAACATTACACTGGTGTTAGTGTTCAAATACAATGTTAAAAGTTAAATCTATTTGCCCAACAACACCAGTGTGAATGCAACAATATGTAGTGTTGAAAGTCTATGTAATAATGTCATTATTGGGGGTTTTAACTAACACCGAGTGTCTATGCTAACACTATTTTTCCAACACCAACACCGGTGTAGTGTGAATGCAACAAAATTTTGTGTTGAAATATGTAATAATGACACTATTGGGTGTTTAGCTAACACTACTGAGTGTCTGGAGCACTCGTTAGCTACGAGCGCTTTCACGACGTTCGTTACCAACGATGCTTTCGGGAAACGTTCTGAAAACTCTACGATGCTCGTACGACGCACTTCAAGATCCACTTAGGCTAACGATGCTTTCGGGAAACTGGGCCCTGGGCTGTCATGAATATTTGTGCTGCGGTGATGTCATTTGAAAGTAAAAATGATGATGGGACAACAACGACAAACGGAAATAATTATTTAATGTCAGTTAAACAAAACTCGAACAGGGGGGGGCGATGACTACTCCTCCCTTAAAGTAATTAAAGTAATTTGGCCTTTTCAAATTTAAATAATAATTGGAAAGGCATGGCTGGGACGGTCTTGCCAACGACTGCATCCCACATGGCCTGTGGAACGACGTGTTCATTGTCACTGGGGTCCAGGACCTCCATGTCCCTGTCTGGGAGGGTCCTGTACCCCATGACCTGGACCTCCTTGTCTCCATTGATAACCTACAGGAAATTAATATATTAGTTTTTGCTTGGACGCGCCTGTTGGATGCAGAGTAAAAAGGTTACACCTAAATGCTTTAAAATCAATACAATGTATAGCCTATTGTCATTTACTCACTTCCACTGAAGTGTGCCCTGTCGAGTGGAGGCTCAGTCCCAATTCCTTACATCTTTCAGCACCACGGTCCTTCGAGGCACCACGGTCCTTCGAGGCACTGGCGGGCCACCGGGTGTTGTGTGCGGGTGGAACGCACCTAGCTAAATGAGAAATGGGAAAATGGCATTACACAACCCGGATAGCTTTCTATCTGAGCGATGACAGTAAAACAAAGTTTCATGCATGATAAGTGGTATGATTTTTAAGTATCGATTTTTCTTTTCTAAAATGTATTCCAATATAGTTCACCTTTATCCAATACCATTGTAAGATGTTTCAGGACTGATTTAAATGTAAGCTACAGAAAATAATGTCACAGAGAAAGTGGTTTTAGTATTTTGTATTTGTTTTGATAGAATTGCTGCAACCATTATAAGAGAGGGTTTCTGCAAACTGCCAGTCAAGTGGTTAAATTCAAATGATATTATAACTTACTTCTTTGACCCAGCCCTGAACAGTCACCAGTGTACTGTCCTCGACCTCTGCCATCTCTCGCAGAGGGACGAGCATTGACTCGGGACATATTAATTCCCGAGCCTCTGCCTCCAGGTGGGCGGGGACTTCTACCGCGGCAGCGATATAGGCCACGGTCTGATGCCTTGTGAGCATCACTTTGATGCAGACCTGCAAACTCCTCAGAGGAATAAAGGTGACAGTGTCACAGGGGGATTTTTTTTTATTGTAATAATGACACTAGTCTGAGCGTGACTTAACAAAACTCAGCATACTTTATCAAAAATCAATGTCAAAACATCCTTGAGGCTTATAAAAAATATTTTATTTACAACTGTCACAATTTTTTTTTTTGTCTCTTAGCCTCTGGGGTGTTCCACAAAGCCGGTTTTATCACATAACCGGGTAAGTTAACCCAGGGTTTGCGGTAACCCTAGGTTTTCCGTTCCAAAAGCATCACGGTATGTTAGTTGCTATAGAAAAATGCCTTGAATCAAACCTGGTCGGAGCAGGTTTTGCGCAGGTTAAGTTTGAAACATAACCCGTTTTGGGTATTTAAACCCGCGTTCACCGCAGATTTCATGTGTTCACAATGGCATGCCCTTTTGATTAGAGAACTGCTGATATCGGAGCGCAAATTATACGTGCAATCCACCGGGAGCGATTGATAAGACCACGGCTCGACATCTTGGCATATCAAATTACTTTTGCTGGACTGGAGAGATAGGCCTATAGATTATCTCGCAAATCTTTAATATATTTAAATAGCCCTACATAGCCAACACTACCAATCGAGGACCTGGCCTCAGTTCACTCTAGGGCTGGGCGATTAATTGAATTTTGATCGCGATTACGATTTTAGCGTCAAACGATCAGAAAATTAACATAATCGAGTTATCCGATTTTTTGTTAATTATTATTTTTCATTTTTTAATTATTTTTTTATGATTTATAGAAAGGGCAGAACAGCTGGACACATATCTGTATATCATTTTAGATTGGAACATTTTCTTTTTGACTTTTGTGTATTTTTTTAACGCGAAATTTCAAAGTTCTCAGTTACAACGTTTTTTTTTGGGAGAGACATGGTGAATAAATACAACACGTTTTCAAACTCAAAGATAATCGTTTGATTAATCGTGATTTCAATATTGACCAAAATAATTGTGATTATGATTTTTCCCATAATCGAGCAGCCCTAGTTCACTCCAGACTATTTGCCCTCCGTTTTTTTGCAAATGGTAGTTTTATCTAGGCTATAATGTTGGAGATTCTGAGCACATCTCAGTCCTTTCAGATGACCCATCCAAGATTTGTATTGGCCTCCTATCATACAAAGAGCAATATTGTCTGAGTAATATGCCGAGAGGCACTTACAACACAAAGTATAAAATAGTCCTAACGGACTTGCATCCACTGGAGAATGTTTGATCATTACACGCACTAATCCATCTTGATCTGTGAAGTTGATGAATTGTCACTTTTAGGTTTTCTACCCAGTTACCAAAAAAGAAACATTTGGAATAGTATGCGCTGTGGCAAGGACATGGTTTGCATGTGTTACTTCGAAGGTATTCTACTTGCTGTAGTTTGGTCTGGCTTTGCGAGACTACTTCGAAGGCAAAGAAAATCTAAAATACAAGAAAACACAAAAACCTACATTCAACCAGTGGGGTATGGCCCCTGACTCTCTGAGGAGGTAGGTACCTCCAGGTACCCCCTCCATGCCAGGGCGCCCTGAATTTATGTTTATTAACAGCTCCCCCACCGGGGTCAAGACAATTTGAGGGCCAGATCCAGTCTGACGACTGTCGGCCTTTTCACAAATGGCTTATTTATATTTATACAAAAAAAAAGCTTACCAGTTTGTATGTTTTCTATCAGTGATGTTGCTAGGTACGCGTCCTGCGTCCCTGACGCATTCAAATCTGAAAGGACGCACTAAACTCACTATCCATGCGTCCCGGGGACGCATCTCATTTTCCCCATGAAAAACGATACATTGTGAACATTAAACAACTCGTGTTTAATCACAGTAACTGGCCAAAGAAACCTTCTTGTGAGCAGACCGGACAAGCGCTGTTTCAACCCTCTGCGCATCTACTCGGCGCAGACGTGATCCCCTGTACAAAGTATCGGGACATGCTAATTTAGCCGCTACCAAAACAACTAGCTCGTCACCGCTGATTTCATTTCAACAATTAAAAATACGAACTTCATAGTAAATAAACCCACGTTTCCACTGCTCGATGCTGTGCTCATTCGTGTCGATTATGTTGTAACGTTTTAGGGGACGTGCTGTAATGAAATAAATGAAACATAATCCGGTGGTGGTGATGAAAACTACATTGAACGGCAGCCGCCATATTGTTATGCCCAAACGGCGCCTGCGCATACATCGCGCTTCCAACGAGATCCCGTTTTTCCTCGAGAAACAGGCAGAGAAGAGAGAACACAAAAATGCCACCAAAGAAAAAGATAAAACCTATTGCAGGTCAGCAAACTATTGCAGCTGCATTTTCTGTCCCCACTACCTCTGCACTCCCCCGGTCCGCGCCCTGCCACTGGTGGCGGGGCGCGGACCGGTCATAGAGCCCATACGGTACGGCCACACCAACCGCGTTACTCGCGTTAGGGGCGTCCAAACTCGGCATTTTTGCCTAGGGAACCATTGGTATAGGCGCGTAGACGCGTTACATGCGTTGAAGCGTCGCGTCATCTTTCTTTATTCTGGGTGAATATTGTAACATAGTTACGCTATTAAATGCGTTTATGGAAACATTTTTAGCGAGAAATGTGCATTTTACTTTCATAATGTTCGCTCGGTGAATGTGAAGGATGTTTGGTTTGATAGTTATGACGAAGAGGGTACGCTCCGTTCACTTGCATGGACAGAGTCTCTGGATGCTAAGCAACCTCAATGTCTTGGCAGACTATTTCTCTGCTGATCAACACTACAAATGCTGGAAACACACCAGACACACCATGTGAAGTTATTTAACCCGATTATTGTTATTTATATCAGAGATTATTTAATCTAACCCGATCTTCACCCTGCTACCCTCTGGCAGGCGCTACCGGGCCACTACAGCCCGCACCTCCAGACTGCAGAACAGTTTCATCCCCAGGGCCATCACAGAACTTAATAATCACACTACACTCCTACCCTCCACCCAGCACAACTGCACTTTTGTTAGTGGTTGCACAAACAAATTTCGTTGTGTATCCAATGCACAATGACAAATAAAGTCTATTCTATTCTATACTAAACTCTTCACCCAAACGCGGCGGCGTTTGGGTTTCCTACCTCGGACTCCAGCGCAGCCACGGCCGACAACTATCTTTATTCTGGGTGGAAATAGTAACATTGTTACGCCATTAAATGCGTTTATGGAAACATTTTTAGCGAGAAATGTGCATTTTACTTTCATAATGTTCGCTCGGTGAATGTGAAGGATGTTTGGTTTGATAGTTATGACGAAGAGGGAACGCTCCGTTCACTTGCATGGACAGAGTGTCTGGATGCTACGCAACCTCAACGTCTTGGCGGACTATTTCTCTGCTGATCAACACTACGAATGGTGGAAACACACCAGACACCATGTGAAGTTATTTAACCCGATTATTGTTATTTATATCAGAGATTATTTAATCTAACCCGATCTAAGCTCTATCACCCAAACACGGCGGCGTTTGGGGTTCCTACCTCGGACTCCAGCGCAGCCACGGCCGACAACTATCTTTATTCTGGGTGGAAATAGTAACATAGTTACGCCATTAAATGCGTTTATGGAAACATTTTTAGCGAGAAATGTGCATTTTACTTTCATAATGTTCGCTCGGTGAATGTGAAGGATGTTTGGTTTGATAGTTATGACGAAGAGGGAACGCTCCGTTCACTTGCATGGACTGAGTGTCTGGATGCTAAGCAACCTCAACGTCTTGGCGGACTATTTCTCTGCTGATCAACACTACGAATGCTGGAAACACACCAGACACACCATGTGAAGTTATTTAACCCGATTATTGTTATTTATATCAGAGATTATTTAATCTAACCCGATCTAAACTCTATCACCCAAACACGGCGGCGTTTGGGGTTCCTACCTCGGACTCCAGCGCAGCCACGGCCGACAACCATCTTTATTCTGGGTGGAAATAGTAATATAGTTACGCCATTAAATGCGTTTATGGAAACATTTTTTGCGAGAAATGTGCATTTTACTTTCATAATGTTCGCTCGGTGAATGTGAAGGATGTTTGGTTTGATAGTTATGACGAAGAGGGAACGCCCTGTTCACTTGCATGGACATGGACTCATCTAGCTGCGTTGGCGCATTGACGCGTTGGAAGCGTTGAACCACCACACAATGATCAAGCGTCAGGTTAGGCGTAACGCGTTTGGTGTGGCCGCACCGATAGTTAAAGTCGGTGGACTCGTCTGTAACCTGTAAAATTCATAGATTAGCCGCACCGTTATATAAGCCGCAGACTCGAAAAATGGGGAAAAAGGCGCGGCTTATAGTCCGAAAATTACGGTAATACTTGCATCCGAGTCTGTTTTATATGCAGATCGCATTCATGAGGTCATTTGCATTGACCATTTATGGTTAAAAAGGGGCGTGTACAGGGCAGAACGTGAAGCTGATTCAGCTGCGCACACTTGTAGGCACTCTGATTTATAAAGCAAAGATTGCGTATGGTGTGCGTACGCAGGGTTTTATAAATCAGAATATTTTGTGGCGCACGCAAAACTTGGCTTTTGGGCGTACGTACACTTTTAGCAACGATCCCAGTTTTATAAATGAGACCCCTGGTTGTGTCATTAAACATGACGTGTTTACGACTGGAACTCATTGAACTCATTTCTGCTGGCAGCTACACTCCCACCAAATCACTGGTGTTTTATTTTAAATTAATAAACTAAATAAACTCATTGACATTCAGTCATCAGCTGACCTGCGACAGTCATTACAGCTGGCAGGTTCTGGACTAGTGAAGTCAGCCACCAGAAATTCCCTAATTCAAGGCATCTTGCACTTTTTGTCCTCACTATGTTTGGATCAACTTACAAGTCAGAATCCGCATTCTCACACATGAATGCTATTAAAACGAGTAATCGCGCATCCCTCACTGCCGAGCACCTGCACCACTGTATGCATATTTGCCATGACGTCATATATTCCCGATTTCACTGCTCTTGCAAAATCAAACAAATGCCATTTCTCTCATTAGATGGCACATTTGACCAAGAAGGTCACTGCATGCCAGTTAACACTAACAGTCAGCCTATGTTTATTAAATAAGGATTGTTTTTGAAAAGACTGTTGCACTTAAAGTAATCTATTACTATGTATTTTGATAAGCTGTGGCACTCTTGAGTAAACCTAGGCCTACTTGTATTTTGATAAGCTGCTATTACTACCTGTATTTTGATAAGCTGTTGCACTCTTGAGTTAACCTATAACTATGTAATTTGATAAGCTGTTGCAGAGTTAACCTACTGTCTTTTCCTGAACTGATAAGATTATTAAACACTAACAGGCAGCCTATGACGTTAATCAAATAGGGATTGTTTTTGAGAAGCTGTTGGTCTCTATTTGATTAAATAAAGAAAATATATGCACTCCTATGTTTTTTCTGGCCCCTCATTCTGGATCATTTCCACCAACCGGCCCCCATTCAAAACTAATTGAATAGCCCTGATCTATAGCATATAACCGAGTTTTCTGATTAAAGTTTAATGTAACAGTAAACTGACAAAATCGCTAATTAACACCGCAACTGCAAATTAACCACACAGAGATAACCATGGCAACCGGTCAAACAAATTTTCTTTTGCCATCATTCTGCTCGCGCATCTGCCGTGTTGATGAACAAATAATCCCCCTATACTAAATTAATAGTGGTACATTGCTGTTAGTTACTTCTTACTGACAAATGCACTTGATAAAAACATCTGCTAAATGCTTAAAATAAGACAATGAAATTGCAATAAATTGAATGATTGCAATGCATTCATGTACACAGCACAATTTCTTACCAGAGAGCTCAGTGGACACCTTGAAAGATACTTTAGCAGATCGCAGTAGTTTGTCGAATATATCAGCCTCCATGTAGCTGCCAGCAGAAACATTTGCATTATTTGGATTATTAGAATAAATGTAAAAAAAAAAAATTCTTAATAAACTATTATAAAATAATGGTTTATTAAGAATGACACCACAATTAAATATATATTATATATTTATCTGCGTTTAATTTAGTTTTAAGTATGTTTACAAGCTTACCTGTTAATGTAATCAATGTATAGAAAAAAATCCCCGGCGAAAGCAACCAAGAAGAAGGCGAAGAAGGTCGGACCCAGTGTCGGCGATCGGATCGTCAAAGCCGTGTCCGCTTCCAAAGAGCGAAGCGGAGTTTCTCTGCCAGCACTTAAGGTTTTGGCCGCCGATGGTTACGATGTGGAGAAGACACCCGCATCAAGGTCGCCATCAGAAGCTTGCTGGAAAAGGGAACCCTGGTCCACACCCAAGGGCATCGGAGCATCTGGGTCTTTCAAGATCGCCAAGGTCACGGAAGTGTATCCTGGTGAAGATGGACATGTGAGAAAGCTGCAATTGCTGATCAGTGAGTCAGCACTGGATGACCAAGGAAAGCGGCTCACAAAGCAAACGTACCTAGCACGGCCTATTCACAAGACAGTTACCCTGCTTGAAGCTGAGTAATGCAGCTACCTCATTTAAACCAAGTCTCATAATCTTTATTTAGTTTATTAATTTAAAAGAAATCACCAGTGATTTGGTGGGAGTGTAGCTGCCAGCAGAAACAGTTGCATTATTTGGATTATTAGAATAAATGTAAGTTTCATAAAGTAATAGTTTATTAAGAATGACACCACATTTAAATATATATTATATATTTATCTGCATTTAATTTAGTTTTAAGTATGTTTACAAGCTTACCTGTTAATGTAATCAATGTATAGCGGAACTATTGTTCTGAGGTGCAAGAGGTGACGTTTATTGTTGTAGCACCAGCATCGGAGCATGCAGCGAGTGCCCAACCGCTTTTTGAGATAAGTGCGGGAATAGTACCTTTGTTAGTTCAACGAGAGACACACTGGAGAGAAGTTGCCTTTGTGTTACCCGTTTCACTCCCTGAAGTTAACGAGGCCAATGAGTTCTCACGGCATGTTTGATGGCAAAGAGGATGATGAGACTCGGCTAATAAATGCCCGTTAACAAGAAAGCCTTGTGTCAGTGACTGTTGACTGGAGGGAGCTACACTCCACATTGACCCCAGAGGAATTCTTCAGATCCACAACAGCTACATTTAGCAAATTAAATTTAGCTGAAACAAAAAATATATATTGCTGAATTAAATCCTTTAATGTAAACACAGAAAAAAGATTTCTAATAAAATATCTAAGATGAAGCACTAATGTACAGCCAAAGACAATATATAGTGCACTATATCCGTGATAGGGAACGATCGACACAGCCAAAGGGTCTCAGAGGGTCGGCAACATGGAGCACGAGAGATTGATTGTCGAAGTGGAGCAACATAAAATAATTTATGAAATAAATCATCCTTTTTATAAGGACAATGTAAGAAAGGACAAAGCCTGGCATTTAATTGCAGTAGTCTCGGGAGTGGAAGGTGAGTACATTAGGTTTAGGATTATCGCGTGATCTCATGTGAATACGGCTGGCTCGCAAGGCAGCGCTGCGTTGCCTTTGCACGCCCGGTGGCAATTGACGCAGGGCAGAGTTCGCAGCCGTTCCGCGGCGCGTACGTCCCCGGTGGAAATCAGGCGTGACGAATTTCAAAATCACGTAATTTGTAGAGTGCTTAAAAAATGTCGGAACCAAAGGGTTGCAATTCTGTGCATAATATTCCGGAGGCGCACACAGTTTTGGCCGTGATATTATATATTATAATGTTCTCAAATACGAGGCGGAGGCAGTGTCTAGTCCACGGTTTATTCAACCATCAAACTGTATTCAATTTTGAACGTTAGGAATAGTAATGGTAAATCGGCGATACATTCTCGAATGAATGTGGAGTAATCATAGCGGTCCTCATTCGTTGGAACACGCACCCATTTATGGACTCCCTTGTACTCCACTTCCACCAGCATGACTTTGAAATAAAACACAAAAACTCAAGACAACCAGACAACATGAATATATAAATATAACATGTAAATTGTATTGAATGACAAGTACCCTATTATAAATTGCTACCACATTGTATAACCATTATTACTAGCGATTAGCTCAACGTTTGCTTGGCTAGCACCGCACTTTTCAGCTTGCCGCAACGTGGCTTATTAGAGGAAAGCTTACGCCTCGTTTCCACATACGTACATTCTCGTATGCGATCCAACCGTCTCCGACCGAAAGTCCATTCATTCCTATGTGATTCTCCGTAATGTCCGTTTTTCCTCCGAGACTCCTCCCCTCCGTAAAATTTCTGTCCGGAATGTCCGTAATATACGTTCAAAAAATTGAACTTTCGCCGTCGTTTTACGGAGATACCGTACGAAAGTTTTTATGTTTTTCACAAAACTTGTAACCTGGCAGGCCAAACTCCTCACCGATCTCTTTCCAAGCCTGGTTGGTTTTGTTTTTATCTCTGTATATGTCGATCCTCATGTTCCAAAGTACCGGTCTCCTAAAAACGGCCATTATCATACGTTTACACACATCTTTTGTCTACATTTTCGTCCGCTTATCCGGGGTCGGGTCGCGGGGGGAGCAGCTCAAGCAGGGGGCCCAAGACTTCCCTTTCCCCGGCCACATTGAACAACTCTGACGGGGGGATCCCGAGGCGTTCCCAGGCCAGTGTTGAGGTATAATCTCTCCACCTAGTCCTGGGTCTTCCCCGAGGTCTCCTCCCCACTGGACGTGCCTGAAACACCTCCCAAGGAAGGCGCCCAGTGGGCATCCTTTCCAGATGCCCGAACCACTTAAGCTGACTCCTTTCTAAGTAAAGGAGCAGAAAACTCATCTCGGCCGCTTGTACCCGCGATCTCGTCCTTTCGGTCATCACCCAGCCCACATGACCATAGGTGAGGATAGGAACGAAGATCGACAGGTAGATCGAGAGCTTTGCCTTGCGGCTCAGCTCTCTTTTCGTTACAACGGTGCGGTAAAGCGAACGCAATACCGCCCCCGCTGCTCCGATTCTCCGGCCAATCTCAAGCTCCATAGTACCCTCACTCGCGAACAAGACCCCGAGGTACATGAACTCCTTCATTTGGGCTAAGGACTCATTTCCTACCCGGAGTAAGCAATCGATAGTTATGTTATTATAACTCTAGTTCTATGATTGTAGGCGTAGCCGTCTAGGCTTCGCCTTATGGGCTTGTCCCGTGCGCGCGCCCGCGCGCGCTGAAAATTCAAACTATGCACCTATCAGCGTGGGCACCGCCCACATTTCCCACGGTATCGTGTCTATATAACGCGGTGTATACCGTCGCTCATCCTCCACGCTTTTCTTTCAGCATTTGGAGGGTACAGCAGGTGGGAAACTAGACGGCTACGCCTACAATCATAGAACTAGAGTTATAATAACATAACTATCGTTCTATTTCATGTAGGCTACGCCGTCTAGGCTTCGCCTTATGGGCTAAGGTGAAGCTGCGAGCGGAGCCCGATCAATGTACTCCTGCTGGACCCCAGTCAAAACGACCTAAGTCACCAGAGCACATTAAGACTCAAAAAGCCAAGGAAGTGTAAAACACAACAGCTTTATAAAAACTAATTCCTCCTAGATCAAGCAAGGCAATGATCAAGGGAGAAAAAAGTGAGTCTGTAAAGACTCCGGCTCTATTCCGTGCTTCATGGAACCCATGAAAAGGAAAAGAAAACCAGAGCAACACGGTTTCCATTAGGTCCGCTACCACCGGGGGCGGAGCTACGGAATTCGGCTCTTCAATAATGGGACTCTCTCTGCCGTTTCTTATTTGAAGAAAACGGCGGGAGTGCCTCACTGGTAAACAAAACCACCAGACAATTGGCGAGCCAATAGAAACCCCCCTAGCCTTGTTTTTCATTTGAAAAAAGGTGGGAGAGTAAGAGACTGGTAATCAAGACCAACTCGCCAGCCGGCGAGAGGAAATCCAACCACGCCGCTTTAAAGAACATGTCTATATTCTTAAGCCGTAAAAGGGGTCCCGGACTCTAGCACAGAGTTGCCGAGTGAGCCCCTGGACATGTGTAACATGTAAAAACGGACAAAGGGGCCGGGGGAAGACCAAGACGCAGCCGCGCAGATGTCTTCCACCGAAACGCCCTTGAGTAGAGCCGTTGAAGCGGCCACGCTCCGTGTGGAGTGAGCTTTAACGCCCAACGGTGGCGCCAAGCCCTGCCGAGAGTAGGCTAGGCAAACACCCTCACATACCCAGCGAGAAAACCGCTGCTTAGAGAGAGCGCGGCCCCTGCTAGCGTCGCTATAACACACAAACAACTGTTGTGTGGAGCGGAACGCTGCCGAGCGATTCACGTACATAGCCAACGCCCGAACCGGGCACAGGAGATGCAACTCCGCCTCCGCCTCACTAGAATGAGGCGGGGGGTGAAAAGCCTTAAGCACAATATCCCTCGACCGAAAAGAACTATTAATGTTCTTCGGGAGGAACGCAGGATTAGGTCTGAGCAACGCGAAGGAGCTGTCCTCGTTTAGCAACAAGCAACTCGGGCTGACAGACAGAGCGGTTAGCTCACCGGCCCGCTTGGCAGAAACCAAGGCCAACAAGAGCGCCGTCTTGAATGACAGGGCATCCAAAGGGGCCTGGGAGAGAGGCTCGAAAGGATCCCTGGACAATCCGCGCAACACGGTGGGGAGATCCCAGCGTGGTGTAAGCACGCGTGAAACAGGCCTAACCCGTCTAGCCCCACGCAAGAATCTCTTGACCAGTGGATGGCTGAAGATCGGTCCACCATCACAGCCTGCATGGCCAGCCGAAACGGCTGCCGCATAGACCTTGATAGTGGAGAAGGCCAAACCTTTTTCCAATAAGTTTTGCAGAAACGAAAGCACGCTTCCCACCTCGCATTGAGATGGGACAGCGTGGTTCGTCTCACACCAATTAGAGAAGGCGCACCACTTCGCCGCATAGAGGGAAGAAGTAGAAGGCGCACGAGCACTCTGAATAGTGTTGATAACCGTCTCAGGCAAACCTTTGCCCTGCAGGATCAACCTCTCAGGAGCCAAACCAACAGCCGTCCCGAGACATCGGGCGGGTGGTGCACCGTCCCGTGGGCCTGTGAAAGCGCATCCGGCCTGAATGGTACTGGCCAAGGCGCCGACCGCGAGAGCGCGGCAAGCTCTGGAAACCACAGAGCTGCACGGTTCTCCGGGGCCACTAATATCAGGGACAGTCTCTCCTGTCTGACCCGTTCCAGAAGAGGAAGGATCAGCTGGAGCGGGGGAAACGCATACAAGAGAGTCCGCGGCCAAGGTGTGTGTGCCAACGCATCTACCCCCAACGGGGGAAGATCCCGAGGGCTGAGGGAGAACCACCACCTGCAGTGCGTGTTCTCCCGGGACGCGAAGAGGTCCACCTGCGCTGTCCCGAACCTCTGCCAGATCAGTCTGACAATGTCGGGATGTAACCGCCACTCGTCTCGGCGGGGACCGCCTCGAGACATGAGGTCCGCCCCAAAGTTCTGGGCGCCCGCGATATGCAGGGCTCTCAGACTGCGGAGATACTGATGAGCCCAAAGCCAGAGCTCGACCGCCTTTCGGTGGAGAGCAGGGGAGCGGACTCCCCCCTGTCTGTTGATGTACGCCGCCGCCGACACGCTGTCTGTCCTGATCAGAACGTGGCGGCCGCGCACCAGGTGAAAGAAATGCAACAGCACTTTCCTCACAGCGTCGAGCTCCAACACATTTATGTGTGCTGTAGGGGGCGTGCGCCACTCGTCTCCGACCGAGTGAGAGAGGCACGTTCCTCCCCAACCCGTCAACGAGGCGTCCGTGAAGACCACTACGTAGGACGCCACCCTGCCCAGTGGAACACCCTTGAGAAGGGCGGAGGGTCCTTTCCAATATTCCAGGTCTGGCGACACCGAACGGGGGACGAGGAGCACCCTGAGCTTGTGTCGCCTGGGGTCCAACCGTTGGCGAGCAAACCACCGCTGGAGTCTGCGCATAAAAAGCAGACCCAGGGGGACCACGGGGTGGGCAGCTGCCATCAGCCCCAACAGGCGCATGGTGGACAGTGCGGTCACGTTTCTGCGAACGTGAAAACGGGAGAGCGCCGACAGGATGGCGTCTCGCCGAGGAGGCGAAAGCATCGCAGTCATGGTGGCTGAGTCTAGGCAAAGCCCCAAGTAGACTGTCTGCCGGCTGGGGAGCGGGGAGCTCTTCTCCCAGTTGATGGCAAAACCCAGGAAGGAGAGATGGTTTATCGCCAACATGGTGTCCCTTCTCGCGGTCTCTTCTGAGTTGCTCAGAATAAGCAGATCGTCTAGGTAGAAGAGAATCCTCTTTCCCTGACGTCTGAGCGGTTCCAACGCCGTCTCCACACACTTCGAGAAGGTGCGCGGCGCCAGGGAATAGCCGAACGGCAGACACTGGTACTCGTACGCCATCCCCATAAAGGCAAAGCGGAGAAACTTCCTGTGCGCCTGCCGAACAGGGACGTGGAAGTAAGCATCCTTGAGATCCAGGGATGTGAACCAATCGTCCTCTCTCACACACCGGAACAATGCTCCGACCGTGAGCATTCTGAACTTCCTCGTGGCAACGAATCTGTTGAACACGCGAAGATCCAGAATAGGTCTCATTTCCCCTGACTTCTTGGAAACCAGGAAGTAGCGGGAATAAAAACCTAGGTGAGACTCGTGGGGGGGAACGACAATGATGGCCCCCTTTACCAAGAGACGTGCCACCTCTGCTGCCAGAGCCGTGCTCGCAGCCGGGTCCCGTAGCGTGGTCTCCACCAACCCCATAAAGGGTGGGGGACGACGCTTGAACTGTATGGGATGGCCCCATCTCAACGTGGTGTCCAACCACGATGGCAGAACGCACCGCTCTTGCCAACACGCATAGCGGTTGGAGAGAGGGCGAGTCGACAGCTGAGGAAGACCGTCCAGGAATAACCCGTATTCCTCTGCCCCTACCGCCTTCACACTGCGTGTGGACCAAGGGGGGCTTCCCACGAAAGGGAGGAGGCTCAGCGAGCGTAGGAGACGTACCACAACTAGGTACGTCTACAACTAGCTGTCCGCAGGCTGTAGCCACAGCGCGCGGACCCATCTCCTCACCTATAATGTGGGGAACCAGGAGACCGTGCAACGAGTCTCTGATCCGTCCACGAGGCTCCAAGGGACGCCGCTTCTTAGAAGCAGGTGAACCAGAGGCCATGTGAACACGCCGTCCGACCGCCACCCTACAGCCACCGGGCTGAGAGGGGGAAAGAGGCAACATGGAGGAGCGCACCACAAGCGTAGGGCGCAGGTGGCCTGGGGAATATCGCTCTTTAGGTACCATGTACTGCCGTTCGGCCGAACGGTCTTTACTCTTTTCTTTAATAGGGAAAGAAAAAGTAGGAGCAAGCGTCCGGAACTTCCCGGTCCGTGGCGCTGCTGCTCTCCCCGTGCGCGGCGGCTGCGGCTGCTGCACCGGGGCTGGAGTCGGAGGCGGCCCCATGGAACGCTGGGACCGGCCTAGACCCCGCTTCCTCTCAGCCTGCTGGCGGGAGGAGCCCGTGAGAATCGTCCCGAACCGGGAACGATCCTCACGGACTGACTGCTGGTGCGCGAGCACCTCGGAGAACCTGGGACCAAATAGGCCATCCGGCGCTAGTGGACCCTGGACGAGGCTGGCCCGCTCTCGTTCCGGCACCGCAGTGTGGGAGAGCCATATGACCCTTTGAATCATGGTAGCCCACGCCATATGCTGGCCGGCCGAAACGGCTATCGGCTGGCATAACTGGAGGATGGCGCTGGAAAAGCGGGAAACCGCCAGCCATCTCACGGCTTCCTCCGGGCCGTAGGCCTCCCTGTCAGCCGACAAGGAGACCATGGCAGAGGAGAGCAGGGCGATGTTGTTGACCGCCGCCGCGGATTGAGAGGCACAAACGAACACCCTGTCCGTTAGGCCGACAATCTGCTTCTGGAGGCGGTCGGGGGGCAGCGGCTTTTCGTTAAGGAGCCATCCGGCGCCCGGACAGAGAAGCGCTGCCAGGGGAGGCTCCAGACGAGGGATCCCCCTCGCCTGAGCATCGGCCCACCCCTCCACGTTGGTGAAATCCGTGTAGGATCTTACCGGAGCCTTCAGGGTCGAAGGGTCCTCACCGGCAGCAATAAACAAGTGCTGCAAAGGCGGGAACAAGGGGCACTGGGTAACCCGCCGGGAAAAAGATGGGGTGCGAAAGCACTCGCCCTGCATATCGTCAGATACGGGGGCGAGAGGCGGGGCCGGCATGGGAATCCCTTTGATGGCCGCCGCCTCACCCATGATCTCCCGGAAGAGATCGGTCATCCGGCGCGGACCCTCGTGTTGTATGACGGTGGCGGTTGTAACCCGAGAGCGGGAAAAACCGGACGCCGAGTCGCCGAAGACGTCGTCCAGGGAGGCGTCGATGATGCCATCGTCGACGTCAGGTCCGAATAGGTCGATGGCGTCAGCCATTTCCACCGCAGGGGAAAAGAAGAGATGCCTGGAGAGGATCCCCTCTTCAGGCAGCTCCCGGCAGGCGACACAGGAGACGGGGGCCGCCATAGCAGCCGCGGCGTGGTCGGCGCCGAGGCACCAAAAGCACGCCAAGTGCCCGTCACCCGGTGCCAGGGAGGCGGGACAGGAGGCGCATAGGAGTCCTGAAAAGGACCTAGCTCTAGGAGCGCTCTCAGGTGGCCCTGAAAAGGGCCGTTTGTCCGCGGCCTCGCCCGAGCCGCTGCCACCGGCTTGGGAGATCCGTGTTGAAGTTCTCATCTTCTTAATAGTAGTTCTCAATTTCTCGCTGATAAGCACAAGTGCTGAAAGAAAAGGGAGGATGAGCGACGGTATACACCGCGTTATATAGACACGATACCGTGGGAAATGTGGGCGGTGCCCACGCTGATAGGTGCATAGTTTGAATTTTCAGCGCGCGCGGGCGCGCGCACGGGACAAGCCCATAAGGCGAAGCCTAGACGGCGTAGCCTACATGAAATAGAACCATCGGTTTCCTCCTAACATCTTTTGTCCGTAAATAAATTCATGCCCGTACGTAAAACACTTGCGACTCCTTCCGTAAATTTACGGAAGCACGGATACGAAAAACATACGTATGTGGAAACGAGGCGTTAGCTTTAGTTATTGCTAGATCTGCGTGTGTTCCATTAACTTGCAGTGGTCATTTCAGGGATTCCGGTGAGACCAGGTTGAATATTCTTTGAAACTTAAAACTGGACAATTTATTCGTTAGAGTTGGATTTAAACTCAATGCAGGAGCTCTATTGGAGTGGATTGGACGAACATCGGAGCGAAATTAATGTTTGGAGTGCTGCGGCAGGAGGAATCAAGGAATGGGTGCTAGGTAATGCTAGATACCAGCACGTGGTGGAATCCGAGCTGTAGGCCAAGTTCGCTAGCCTAATAAACCTTACCTGTTCGTAGCAATACAAAACAGACAGTTAAAATGTAACTATTCACCAAAGCTATGACGGAAAAATACATTTTCATTGAACAATATCACTCATCATGGCATTTGAGAGTTTTGCTTACCTTGAGCAGTCAAGTCCTTCCTTGCACAAGCGAGGGGGAAATGGCGCGGGGGAAAAAATCTTGAAGAAGATTACGCATTCTAGAGCCGTTACGTGAGGGCGTGGCTTCAACCTACTGGATCGAGTAGATCACACCAATCAGGGTCAAATTCAGGAAACTGAATTTCACATCGTAATAATGTCACATCAGACACTAGCAATGTTATTTCATTGCTGTGTGGTGCTGAAACAACACAAACACTCTTTATTTAACACCGTCCCCGATATTTTAACACTCTTATTTTAATATATTTGCTGTGGACGTCCGTCTTTACGCCACTGGACGGAAATCATACTGTTATATTTTCTACTTAATTATGTATGTTATTTACAGTTGTGTCCCGGCATGTAATATTTACTATTGTATTCAGGGTTTCCTTATATCGGTCACCCATACTTTCAACAGCCTTGAGAATCTCCTATAGGACAATATAATAGCAAGGATAGGAAAATAAGATTGTAGAGGATATGGCCACCTGGAAAGTGGACATCTTTGACCAAGACTGTATATTATTCATCAGGAGGATATCATAATGCTCAGTGGTTAGGATTGTGTATGCAGTGGCGATGTCAACAGTGCTACCAATAGGAGGCACCATTGAGTAGCCTGCGTGACTCCGCTCCTAAATAACCCATGTTGAATTCTTTGTCAGTCACTTTAGATACAAGTATGTGCTAGATTACTAAATTCTATACGGACTGAGTGTAGGCTAATCAAATGTTTCTCAATCAAGGCAAAAATAAGAAGGAATTGTGCTGTCATCATTTTCAATGCTCTGCTGTTGTTACCTGGATCTACCTATCTCTCCTAGCCTATCACTACTGTATTTTAGAACTGGTGATCACTGGTGATAATTCATGACTTTCATGACTTCAAAGACATGTATTGACCAATCACGAAGGAAGCATAAAATGACCAATCTCGGTATGCTGTTCATGACAAATACATATTAGTCATGGTTGATCGGTCGGTTCAGAAATAGGAGATCACCGACAAGGTGGGAGCTTGGAAGGTGTCAGGGAGTGCACACTTACTGGTAATGAACTGAACACATGGAGAGGAACTCGCCCACGTGGTGCATAGCCTCAACTGCAAACTTCAAAGGTCCAAATATGGTTGACTGCTAAATGGTCTGTCCCGGTCTGAACACTTTAGTTTACAGATACTAGGCGGACGACAGTATAAAAAAAACAGGATGCAGGCGTGGCTACTGAACCCCCTGCAGAGCAGTGCTCATTGGGGGAAGATGAAAATTGGAAACAATTAAAAATGGTGGCTTGAGATGTCTCACCAGAGTTAGGCAGAAGACGAAGTCAGACCCGATCATAATCACGCCATCATAATGTTACAACCTGAAGAACTGACTAAGCTTCCTGGGAGTGTGTGTGGATGATGGCTGGTTTACAAAGACTCACCTGGCTGATTCTGATAGGACTCTGGGGCTGGGTGAGGCTTCACGCCTGTTAAACCAGCCATCTCCTGCATGGCAGTGGAGCACCCTTTCCATTTTCATTACCTTCAAAAATAAAATGAACCGGCTTTAGCATAACCACCATGCGTCCTTTGTGTTTGGAGGAGCCAAGCAAAGGTCACCTAGGTAGTGTGTAGTAAAAGATATTGCTGCACACATATAATGTTCACTTATTCAACACACGTACAAAGCCATTTAACATGGCTTTGGATTAATCTACTGACAGTCAGCCATGCCAGCCAGTCAGATAGACAAACAGATACAGATATATAGATCGATAGATATATAGATAGATAGGTCTAGTAAGAATAGATAGATAGATGGAGAGAGTGAAAGTCTTTGTGAAGCCACCTCCCTTTTCTTCAACGAAGAAGCCTATATTTAGCACTCACACTCGGACAGGCCACTGCAAATGCAAGTGCTGACATACAAGGCTCAGTTGGGGTTTTTGCTTGAGCACCCACAAGAAATTGAGGAACTGGGAGTGAATAGCCGGTACTGAGACGACACAGGAAGTTTCTTTGGATGTGTTGCAAGTCCATCATCTGCTTCTGCAAATAATAACTTTTCCGCTTTCAGTGACCTCTTAAACCCTGAATGCAAATGGCAGAGCCACGAGTGGATCCGGAGGGAGAAGGGAGGCTTCCAGAAAGGACTATGGTCATAGAGGTGGTTGAAGAGAGAACCAACCTGGAGACGGAGGCACTAGTTGGGCCTGAAGGGAAACTGGACTATCCTCCTGTGGGGTCCAACTCAATTTACGCTGCCATCCTCAGCAGGAACGAGACCGTCAAAGATGCCAAGCGGCTGAAGACTTTTCTGGAACTGCGGGACAAGTATGTGCACAAGAAAGTGCTGTTTGAAGACCCCCTGTTCCCTGCAGACGACTCTTCTCTGTATTACAGTTGTAAAAGCCCCATGAAGTTTGAATGGAAGCGTCCAACGGTGAGTGCCCTAACAGGATCAGAAAGGATCAATGACGGTATTTTCAAAACAATAATTGTTTCAAACTCTCCACGCAGTTAAACATTTCCCGGCACAGTGGATTGGGGGAGTTGTGGGGGGTGTAGAGTGATTTGTGAGCATAGTGGTGAATACATTTCTCTGGGTTATCACCTTCTAGAGTCACAGACAGCTGACCGACACAGATGACCAGCAGTGCTGTATTCAGCATGACGGGATCTGTTGGGAGTTTGGAATAGCTAGCCCGCCAAGACAGTTCAGTTCAGGACCACGTATACACAATTTATTAAGCCCAGGCTTGTTTAATGCTACTTAATGGAAACAAAATGCACTTTGTCTCATGTACTTATTATAGTGCATTCCATTAAGACCAGACGCTTAGAGTTCAAGGCAATATAGTTTGGTTATTGATGGTTCAGTTGAAAAAAACTGCATTCATTTTTGCATTGTGTTAGAATCGCAAAAAGGGCATTCAATTTCCCAATGCAATGGAATTGAATTCATTGGAAAGGAAAATCCACACGGATGGATTGTTTTTGTAATATATACTGTTTAATTACGATTGCAAAGTAGTAACACTTTACAAATTCCTTCTTTGATCCTTTAAGCTTAAAGTGTAACTTGGTAACAGGACAAGGGTCATAAGGATCACTCATGTTTACAGCCTGATTTTTCACAAGGAAGTGGTGCTAAAGATATGCTAAACCTGTCTGCCTCTCATCCACTACAATGTTGGTAAACATCACATCAAAAAAGGTTGGCATTTGTTTCAATCACTCACCCATTATTCATTGGGACTTTGCATTGGACCATAAAACATTCTTCCAAAAATTATTTTGATTATGGGTACATAATAATTGCTAATAAAGAAATGCTAATAATGAAACTAAACATGACATTTCATGCTGCAGCCTAAAGTGTAAAGTCTAAAACATTTGAAGAAAAACAACACCATACAGTCTTGGCCCTTAACAGCATATAATGAATGGCTTTAACTGGACTTGAGTCCTCTGACCATAGCTGACTCTTACAGCTATCAGACAGTGGCAAGTTCCAAAGTTACGATCCAACCTGCACAGTTCTCCACAGGGACAAGTCCTCGACTTGGTAATTAACTGTGATGTAAATGTGCACAATAAGTGGCATCACACATTTTCTGTGTAGATTTCTATTGCATAAGAAATCTTATAGTGTAATCAGTGCAATATTCCTTAAATTGGATATTGTTGACAGCAGAAACCATGATAAAAATAATGAGGAATATGTTGTTCACATTAAAGGGACTACGTGTAGGATATGTACATCCATAAATCCCTTTAAACTTGTTAAATATATGAACAAGTTTTAATTGAACTTAAAAATTTGACACATTTACATTTAAAGTAATATGTGATTGACGTTTAGTCATGCAAACCAATCCTATGATAAAAAGTGTAGGTGAACATTAAGTTAATGAAAATAATGTACAGTATATAAATATGTTTCAATTTTTGATTTATGTTTGACCTTCCTCTCATATTCAACATCAAATGTGTGTCTATGCCTAGATGTCCATATTCACTCATACAGAGAGAGAATGTTACAGTCATCAAATTCTGCTTTCAGGAAATCTGTGGAAATCCCCACTTCATCATAGATGGAGCCAACAGATCAGATATCTGTCAAGGAGAATTAGGTAATATTTTAAATGTAAATTCAATTTACAAAATAGATGAATGCTGTCAATGAATGAACTGAATTAATTATATGAAATAGGCCAATATTTGACAGGAGTGTACATCAGAAATGATGTGTGTATGAAACATATAAACTCATTGAAACCAGCTAATTGTGTGCATTTGAGGACCATCTGCAAACGATAACATCCTTATTTTGAACTTGTTGAAGCTAAGTGTATTATAATTAGTCATTGGTTACCCCCATCAACCAACAACCCCCAACAAATCTTATTTTTAACATGTCCAGAGTGTAAGGGGGAGAAGCTGATACGTGCACCACAGGGATGTGCAATTTCCCATCAGAACTAGGATTTTGCCTCTTGAACCTAATAATGTGTTCAGTGAAGCATGACATGTTTAGAGTACACTCCGTCATGATAAGCACTCAATGACATGGATGTGCTTGAGAACGTGGGCTGAAGATAAGCAGATGCAATGCAATATGGAAGCCACTGCGAGAATGAGAGAGAGACCTGCCACCTCTCACCTCAAACTGCCAAAGTATGTGCTATGTAGAAGGGTTGAATGTATCAATCAGAGCCTAGTACAGCAATGACAGCTAGGGGGTGGGTGTGCGGTGAGGTAGCCAGGGGATGACTTAGGTCTTAAACACAAACGCGTCCAAGACTGTCATGCCAACTGGCCAATCCTATTGAACCCCATGATCCGACAAGGTGAGCTCATGCCCTGCATGTGGTGTCTCCGTGTCTCTGCGTTGGACAGGGGACTGCTGGCTCCTGGCTGCCATCGCGTGTCTGACTCTGAACGAGAAGCTGCTGTACAGGGTCATCCCTCCGGACCAGAGCTTCACTGAGAACTATGCCGGCATCTTCCACTTCCAGGTGCTCTGAACTGTTTGGGCTTACATAGAAACAGATATTGAGAAAAGGTCTAGAAACAGTGATGATCAAAAATATAACCTCCTCATACAAGAACAAGTTTGAGCGGTCTATGTCTAATGTTTTCGAGGTCATGTCCAAGCATTGTAGATTGACAGAATATATGTGATGGCCTAAGACTCAACATAAAAGCCTTCATCAGAAGTTAGCAGTTTTAACACAAGTTGTGCAGGCAGGAATCCTTCCAGTTCCCTGAGTTCCCCAAGCTGGATACATTACATGAGAACGCACAGCTCCCCATAGTTCCCATGTCTACACCATGTTTAGACTTTTGTGCCAAAAAATAGCATGTGAACAACTGTTTTTTGCTGTGACCAGTTCTGGCGCTACGGCGAATGGATTGACGTCATCATTGACGACCGCATCCCCACCTTCAACGACAAGCTGGTGTTCACCAAATCCTTCCGGAAGAATGAATACTGGAGCGCTCTCCTGGAGAAAGCGTACGCCAAGTAAGTCTGACACCACCCACACAGAGTCTATTAATATCCAGAGTGGGAATCAACAAATTAGGTCATGTTCGAGGGTCCCAGGTGGAAACCCATCTGACCTGGCTCAGGTTTCCCAGCCCGACGATGACTAAAAGACACCTCATCAGTCCTCGCAGCATGTGTCTTATCGTGTTCCTCTCAAAATTGGCTAGAGCAGTCTCCTCTGCTGAGGACCGGCAGGCCACATCTGATCTCTGGGTTGTGATGAATGTGGGCTCCTACCTCAGATTGCACGGCTCCTACGAGGCTCTGAAAGGTGGCAACACGCTGGAGGCCATGGAGGACTTCACGGGGGGCGTGACCGAGTACTTTGACCTGTTGGAGGCCCCCAAGGACCTGTACTCTATCATGAAGAAGGCCCTGGAGAGGGGCTCACTCATGGGCTGCTCCATAGACGTGGGTGTACAGTGTCACTGAGCACAATGCACCATCATGTACAGTCAAACAGTCCATGTAGGAATCAAACATGAAATGAAAGGTCAAGCAGCAAAATATTAACAATAACAGAAATCGCTTATTCAAGTATTAGTAGTACATGCTGTATTTACCCATGAAGGGAAAGACATATTATCTTTGCAATCAAAGCAGCAAAGCATGAATGAGAAGAGAGTCAGCATCAACAGCCAATCAGATAGATCAGTTTGAGATGATCCCTGAGGAGGATATTCTCAATGATTGTCCCTGAACTTGTTTTTCTTTTTGTCCAGGTGATGGGACAAGGCCAGATGGAAAGCCGCACTTCTCAAGGACTAGTGCAAGGGCATGCCTACTCTGTTATAGGTCTGGCAGAGGTACGGTAAAAAAAAAAGCAGTGTTTATATTTGTCATTATTTTGGAATGTTTCTCTGTGTAAAAATGTGTTCAATACTAATCGCAGGGCTGATGTTTTTTCAGTGTGATGAAAAGGGAACCGACTCCCAGATCCGTCTCGTTCGGTTGCGTAACCCCTGGGGCTGGGTGCTCTGGAAGGGACGGTGGTGTGCAGAGTAAGAGCCCTCTGAAGAGACTAAGCAATCGAATAGCTTCAATCCCTGTTCGATCCCTGGCACAAGTTCTCAAATAACGTTTTTTATGTTAGCTTATTGACAGCAAACATGGCTGCATGGTTAGTCAAACACACACATTTTGAAAACCAATGCTTTCTTCAGAAGCTCTAAGATCTTAGATTCATCACATCAATGCTTGTGTCGTTAAGGTCTTATATAAATTCCCTAATTGATTGATTGACTCGGTTTACTCTGTTCTCAGTTCCAAAGAGTGGTCCACCATATCCACTGCTGACAAAGAAAATCTACTGAAGCAGACCATACAGGAAAGTGAGTTCTGGTGAGTTCTAAAGCCAATGCTGTTCCACTCTCTGCATTACAGATCCTGTACTTCAACCTTCCTTCTCCGCTTCTTCCCCTCCACAGGATATCCTTTGAGGACTTCAAGAAGTGCTACTCCAAGCTGGAGATGTGTAACCTCACCCCCGACACCCTGCGTGGCGACGAGAGGAACAGCTGGAGCGTGGCGGTGAACGAGGGCCGCTGGGTGAGAGGCAGCTCCGCGGGGGGCTGCAGGAACTTCCCAGGTACCCCTATCCCCCTCTTGGTGTCACCTGAAGCATGAAGACCGATTTGCTCATCTAGTGTCTGTGTCTGTGTCTCATCAGCACTGTGCACACTATTTCATCAATGATGAGTCTGTTTTCAATTTAAAGTGTTTAAACACTGTTGAATGCAGTATGTAATCCTACTAACCCTGCGTTCCATTGCCTATACTACCGTACTATTTTACTATGCCAGAAAATCTTTAGTGTGTCCCAATATATAGTATGGAAAATTCAGTATGCAAGAAATACCAGGATGTTGTACTACATCCGGCCGCATTTTCGCAGCATGGAAGCCAGCATGCTTTTGGGCTATTCTGCCCCACAATCCTATGTGCAGCAGGAGCTACGTTGCATCGGGTGACCCCGCAAAAGGGGATGGGTGGCACTACAAATGTAATAAATAGTGTAATCTCCTGTTGTATGCCCCAATTGCCCATATGCCCCAACTTTGTTGGGGTAGCTGCAATACGTACTACAAGTAAAGAGAAAAAGTATGCGATTTGGAACGCAGCCATAGTGTTAACTAGGAGAACCCACACCAGCCACCACTTGGAGAGATTGTTCGGCATTAGACGACACCCCTCTAGATTGAACACACACAGCCTGTATCTGGCCGCAACGGTAACCTGGTGACCTGCAGACGAAGCGTTGATGCGACACACCTGACCTCCGCTTAGTGAAGCTGAAACAAGGGGCGTTTATAGGGGGGCAGGCCACACGCCCCAGAACGAAGGAAGGTTTTAAAGGTGGGGTCATCGGGTTTGGTGTTCCTTTGAAGCATGTTGTACTCATTATTGACCTTTGTATTTTACCGTGCATAGGAGATGATTTTTAGGCAGAGTGCTAGATAATCGAAACATTTAATCAAAGCTCACAGTGTTGGCTCCTCCCACCTCTCTCCTCTCTGGTGACAGACACATACTGGACCAACCCCCAGTACCGCATGCTGCTGTACGAGGAGGACGACGACCCCGAGGACGGGAAGAGGGCGTGCACGGTGGTGGTGGCTCTGATGCAGAAGGGCCGCCGAAAGGAGCGCAGCAAGGGGGCAAGCCTCTACACCATCGGCTTCTCCATCTACGAGGTGCTTAGAGCCGCCAGGGGCCACAGCACGTGCAGACCTTGATTCAGACAGATTGCACTGCGGGGCGTTTTTACATTTCTTTTACTATTTGGATTCAACTAATTAGCCCCATTGGGTGTTTTGAAACACAAACACATCAATGGAACCAAATTGCTCATTGAGTTTGAAGGAGGAGCCCATGTTTCATGCCTATGTTGTGATTTGTTGCAGGTGCCAAAGGAGGTATGATATCCTGGGAGAAGGAGGATTCACATGTCTATGGTCTGTAGAGATCAAGATCTGCAAGGAAGACGTGACACTGTTCTACCTTCACCCATGAATCGATCCAAATCATTTCACTAATCAATTGTACTCTTGTTCTGAATGGTGCTAATAAGCAAGTATGGATGGTTCAGTCAACTACAAGAGAGTGCTTTCATTTGCGCACCATTGGTAGCCAGACTTAGTTGTTAAATAAGACCAGATGAGATTCAGATCAGCCAAATCCTCTTAAGTATCTTGTGTATACTCTATACTATTTATAATGATTATTTATACTCAATATTGAGATTAATATAAGGAAACTCTTGGGTCCACTCAATGTTCAAAATAGTGTAACAGGTATGATGTTGTGTCTACTCTCAGATGCATGGCTGCCAACAACATCTGGGAAAAGAATTCTTCCTCTACACCAAGTCCACGGCCAAGTGCCAGTCCTACATCAACCTGCGGGAGATCACCGAGCGCTTCCGCCTGCCCCCCGGGGAGTACGTGGTCATCCCCACGACCTTTAAACCCCACAATGAGGGGGAGTTCATCCTCAGAGTGTTCTCTGAGAAGAGGAGCACCTCTGAGTAAGGATTGGAAAACACATTAAAGCATTGCAACAACACCCTGTTCCAGGGTGTTGTGAAGTGGATTTAAATAATGATTGTGCCGAACCCTGATATTGGTCTGGATTTCTTCTGCTAGGGAGGTCGAAGAGGAGATTGGATCTGATGAAATACAGGTATGTCCACTTGATGTTTGCAGTCTTGGCGCACAACATAGACTGATATACTGTAGCTGTATTTTTTGGTTGGAGTTGTATTTTGGGGAGGTCATATTATTGTCAGATGTTGTCTGGACACTATCTTACAACAGAAGATTGCAGGTTCAATAAAGTTGAATATCTCCTTAAAGCTTTCCTGTGGAACAAACTCATTCTAATACACATTCTCTGACATATACATTCATGAGTATGCCATTGTCTATCTATCACTTTATTTCATTCTTGGTTATTTTTGTGTCGCCAACAATTTTCCATCTCTATTCTTGTTCATTTCCATTTAATAACAAATTAGAAGTCTTATTTCCCTTTAAACTCTAACCATCTCATTTCATCTCACTGATCTCCACCTTCACTGTTCTTTACCGGCCTCCAGCCAGGGAAGAAACAGATAGAAAAGGTAAAGCATGTAGTGTATGGCTGCCACACTTTGTTTAAACTTCCTAACCGCGTGTGCCCCAACTTATTTTCTCTTCACTATTTTAATTTTGATAATAACATTTGGCCTTCAACATTTTCAGTTTTCTTACTAACGATTTATCCACTCTGTTACTTCAGTCTGATCAGAATGCTTCTCTTCTTCTGCAGCCCATCGTGTTTGTGTCAGACCGAGCGAAGGCCAACAAGGAGATTGAGCACAGCGGCATTCCGGGGGAGAAGAAGAAGAAGAAGGTGTGTTGATGGTTTGCTGATGATTTTCCTCCCTGTGGGGAACAGGAGAGGACCCAAGCTTGTGTTGACGTTTTGCTGATGGTTTTCCTCCCCGTGTTGAAATGGAGAGGACCAAAGTATGCGTTTAAGTTTCTTTAGAGACACAAACAAGAATGGTATCCTCATGCTGCAGTTAACAGCCCTTCTTTAACTGACAGCCCTGTGACCTTTTGCACCGTTGCAATGCAGACTGACGATACTGAAATTCAATCGTCACCATGCTCCCTGGAGTTCAAGCCTAGTCTTGGCTGAATGACAATCTGGTTATAAAAAACTGCCTAAGGCCAATTTGCACCTGTTGTGCATGTGGAGTTCATGTTATGCTATACATATTTAAATAGTTATATATATGTTAATAACCCCCCCAATTGAACTCTTCTCTACGCTTTAGGACAGAACAGCGCAACTATCTACACTCAATTACAAATATGTTCTTTGGATTGCTTGAGTAGTTTTATAATAACAGCAAGACTGTGTTGAGCTGTGACCTGTGTGTGCAGTCTACAGGACCTAGTAGTTCTCCACCATTTGTGTGTTTTCAGACTGGCACGGATGTTTCATAGCAAAACATTGGATTCTCAAAGGTTACCATAGACACTACTGGTGGCAGTATGTATGCATGTATAATTACCCTGTCTTGAACTGGTGTTTCATACAGGGCCCCCAGCCAAGTCAAAGTAGTTCTGTAATTAAGTCACTTGCGTCATGTTGAAGCAATTGTTGACTGTATCTTTCTCCCCATCTATCCTCCCGCCAGCCTGAACGAACCGAGGAGGAGACTGAGGAGGACAAAACCTTCAGGGCCATTTACAGACAGATCGCTGGTGAGGTGCGTAATATGGGGCCAGGCCCAGTCCCTGGTAACAGCGGTCAACGCCCTGTCCAAGTCATCATCTCACAAACTCTTTATTACCAACACTGGATCAACTAATATGTGGAACTAAGGTAGAAAAAGATGAAAATAGCAAAAGGAAATACATGGATACATTACTTCTCTCCTCTCCTAGGACATGCAAATCTGTGCCAGTGAGCTCAAAGTTGTCATGAAGAGGGTGCTGGAAAAACGTAAGGGAAGAAAGTATTAAATATAAACACAGAACTCTACAACTGCTGCTTGGACTCAAATTGAGATACAATTCCCAATCGGTTCCCACAGACAACCAGATAAAGACGGAGGGCTTCAGCCTGGAGACGTGTCGGAGCATGATCGCCCTGATGGACGTATCCTTTCAGGAGCACTGAAGGCAGACCAGGGCGTAGTGGTCACCTGAGGCAGAGTGGTTAAGGTTGGCTGGCCTTGCTGGCTTGTCAGTTCAATAACGTATGCGTCTGTGACTTTGTTTCCCACACACATTTTGGCAGGGTCAGAGCTGGGAGGTGGCCTCAGAGGACATTCCATGTCGAGGAAGATAATCTTCTCCCAGATGGTGGCGGTCAAACATCTGACTTTGCTTGTCACAGAGCTGGAATATGAACAGACTTTATGTATTAGACTCCTGAGTACATCAGCTCTATATAAAACTGAAAGCGTTCAGCTTTTGTATTGACCAATACAATCCGCTCCATGCCCCGCAGCGCGTTGTCTCAGTGGACAATGGACATCAGAAGGTAGTTATTGAACTGTACTCACCCAGGTTTGCAAATATTAGCAACAGGTTTCTGCTACAGAGTTTGCCGTTTAAAAAGCAATCATGAGTCCTGTTATTGAGCTGTAGCTAATAGAACAAACATATAAAAACATTGAGGACTGTAAATTCAGCCCAACCATATTTGGAATATGTAGTTTTGGTCCTAACTAAACCCTCTGCAGACTGATGGCACTGGAAAGCTGAATCTACAAGAATTCAAACACTTGTGGAATAAAATCAAACAGTGGCAGGTAGGAAGCCAGTTCAATTCACATCTTTAGTTTTTTTATATTGTCCTATCCTAACAGTCTTATCCATCTGTAGCTCATCTTCAGAATGTACGACAAAGACAAATCCTGCACCATCAGTAGCTTCGAAATGAGGAACGCTGTGAATGATGCCGGTATGGACAAAATTATATTGTAATACATTATATCCTTTTATATATATTTAAGAAACAATTTGTTACATATTTATTTACTATTATCCAGCACAGTAGGTTAACTTTATTATACAAACTTCAAGACCTGCTCCCTGAATCTCAAATGAAGGCTTATCTTTTATATCTGTGAACCGAATGAATCTAAAGTAACTTTTCAACTTTCTTTTGTATCACCATTACCCTAACCTCCATGTAATCCCTTCCTCACCAAGGTTTCCACCTCAATAAGCAGTTGTACGACATATTAGCCATGCGCTATGCAGACGAACGCAACAACATTGACTTTGACAGCTTCATCTGCTGTTTTGTGAGGCTAGAAGGAATGTTCAGTAAGTAGTACACATTTACATTTTTTATTCAGACCCGTCTTAAAAAAAGGACCAAGTTGGTTCAAGGTTTTCGTCTTTAGAAACAAAGTATTTCTAGTAATTAGGAACAAACGTGATGCGTGTGTGTGTGATATATAGATCTAGATATATAAATATACATTTCGATGGCGTCACTTTGAGACAATACAATGGTATTTTTCAGGGGCCTTCCATGCGTTTGACAAAGACGGAGATGGTTTGATCAAGCTCAACGTCCTAGAGGTAGGAGAATTATCTTCACTAGTATAGTTCACTAACCATAACCTGGAGAACAGTAGCATTTGGTGTCATGAGAGACACTGCCTCTGTCCCACGATGAAGCCTGGTTGCGATGAACCCTTTTCACTATCAAACACGATACACGTCTCATTCCACACGTCTAACTAATGGACCCTTCTGTGGTTGCTTTGCAGTGGCTTCAGCTGACCATGTATTCATAGGGGAGGCTGGCTGCCTTCTCTTGGACCGTGATCCCAGCAGAGCGACACACCGACCAGAACTACACCTACACCTCAAGCCCACCACCGTCTACAACGAAACAAACGATTGCAGTTCATGTTTCCGATTGGCATCAGTTTACAAAGTGCACTTGCTAATAAAATGAAGGCAAGCGTCAGGTGAAACTACAAATAAGCACTCGGAAGGAAATAGGATAACTTATGTTTGTGGCTTATCCTGTGGCTTGACTTGGTTCAACTTTAACCAGGGTTGTGTTTTAAACCAAAGCTTGTGTTTTAAACCGACGCCTTGCTAAAGCAAGGCTTCTTGACATAAAACCACAGGCAAAGTTCTCTACTACATTAATGATTGTAATTACCTCGAGTGTGACGCCAAGCTTTTATAAAATGTGTAAAAAAAACTTTGTGCAATATTCGCTTATGTTTTGGTGTGCATAGTTGAAAGTGGTTTACCTTGAAATAAACGTTATTCGGGTAACATGTTCAACTCAAATGAGGCATTTATTGACTCGTCGTTTATGATCTTTTTAGAAATTGCAGATGTAAAATAAATTTAAAAAAACCTGCAATTCACATTTTGCTGCCAATCTGAATGTAAATAAATCAAACAACGAGTACAAACACCATTTTTGTCAATATTGACTTATTATGTAACTGGTTGCATTGCCTGAGCTTCATTATAGCTGGGATATTGGTCTAAATAGACATCTTTGCTCTGTGAAATTAAAAACTAGCTTCAGCTATACAGGTTCAATGCCAGTAAACACATGGAGGAATCGTCCAACTCAAACGATAAATACTGCTTCCAAAGAAAGATCTGAAAAATAAAAATAAATATGTAGTGAGTGATTTGCGCATATGAAGACGTATGGCATTTCTTATTAATGGTTTGAAAAACGATATGGTGCCATGTCTTTCAGTATACCTCATGTCATGCGTCAAATATTCAGCTGGCTGTCCTCCTCAACGTGGCTCTGCACGTGTGTAGGCAGCTTCTGCAACAATCAGCGAGATGGGAAACCCGTTCAACATTGAGGCCAACGGGACCGTGCAAAAGAGTACCTTTGGCTTTTTACATCTTTGCTCATTTATAGATTCCGATAGCCAAAACCAACAAAAGATATGAGCATCATAACCGCATCAAAATGTGTCTTTGATTGCATCAATGTGAAGCTATTGCCCATAGCAGTCTCTCAAGTTATAGTGGAAGATGACAACATCACTGGGACTATAAGAAGTAAAGGGGTGATGTCATGCTTCGACTTTTCCAGTGCGACGTCAGGCTGGGCAAAAGTGGCGTCTCCCGGCTACCCGCAATGTTCTTTGGGGGGTGAATTTGGCTTTGCGGTAATGAACAGTGTGAGAATACTAAGGGGTATTTCTAACATACAGGCATGCATGACTTAACCTTGATCTAGTAGTAGGGCTGTCAACGAATATTCGAAGTTCGAATATTCGTTCGAAATGTATCCAAAAACGCGAATTCGAACGTGAAAATTAATATTCGAATGTGAAAAAACACTCCCGCGGCACAAGCGCCTCTATCTGCTTTGTGAATGAGCCTCTGTCTGTTCGCGATGTCCCTCATAATATTCGAATGTGAAAAAACACTCCCGCGGTACAAGTGTAACAGACTAGTATTGTGAAGAGCGAATGTATTTTATCCCCTCGGGGTTTCCGTACTTGGATATAGGTATTCCAGCTCGGCTATGCCATTCAATAAGCATCCGAAGTAGAGCTCAGGGAGCTAGTAGTCTGGCTGGTGAAAGCTGCTATAACGCAATGTTCTCGGCAAAGTCCGAGACAGCTTTTTTTTCATGAATCCGAACGGTGCGTAGTGCTGGCCCTTTCGCTGGCATGGTGGAAGACGTAGGCGACATGCATTTTTTTCTTTATCGATTTTAATAGGCCTTCTCGATAAATGGTAAGCAAAGCAAGGAACGTTACCACTAGCATACTTTGTAACATTCAGAAGTGGGCGTCTTCTTCAGATTACTATAGTTTGCGCGCTTGCAGGTGTGGTGGTGAAATGCAAGCGATACAAAGTTGTGGCTTTTCATGATTAGGCCTCCACGTTACTGGGCTGTTTATATGATATATATATATCCCACTAATTTGAACCATGGTTTTGTCGCATTATTGACATATTGACGGCAACTGCGTAAAATAGGCAACCAGATATTCGAATAGTTCGAATTCGTGATTTTTTTCCAAACGAACATTCGAATGTCATTTTTGAGCAATTTTGACAGCCCTATCTAGTAGTACCCCCAAATGCATTTATTAACCCTAAAAAAAGCATGATATGGGATCTTTAAGAATGGAGGAGTTCAACGAAACCGAACCAAACTGGTTTCAAACTCTGCACAGATCAGCAGGCCGGCGTTCCCCTCACCTGCTGCACTGCGTCCTGCGTGGGGAAGAAGGCGTCACAGCCCCTCCAGCGGCAGGCGACCGTGGCGAGGTGGGCGTTGCTGTGATCCCTCAGCAGGTGCTGCGTGAGATGCTCTTCCACACCGAAGATCAAGGAGCAGCCGTGCCACTGAGCAGGGGTCAGAAGGGCATGAGGACCAACGCCACCGATAATCACAAGCATAACATACTAGGGCTGTAACGATACGCGTATCGCGATACTCAAAGCCACAAACCTGTCTCGCGGTATGAGAAGGCAGAAGCGCGATATGCCCTTTCTAACTCTTCGGTCAAATTGTCCGATTGAAATTTGCTAATAATTTGTCTAAATAATAGTCTGCTGACAGCGCCCCCTCCTATCGATGCCGTAAATATGTGACGAGATGCCCTCTCTGTGATCACAGCTCTCCGTGGCTACGGAGGATTGCATTTCTCCACAGCCGTCGAAGTCCTCATATGCGATATGAACGACATTTATCCAGAGTGGGCCAAGCGCGAAAAAAAATGCCTGTGTGATCCTGTCTCTATTGTTTTGTGTGATTTGACTGGCAGTTTGTCTGCTTATAGGTCGGAATGAAGCGGCCACCGATTATTGACAGGATGGGTACTTTATTCTACCGGACTCGTTTGCTTCTTCACTAGACACAAGCGCTACTGCTCGCTCTCCTCGCTCGTCCACTCACTCGCTGACGTCACTCACACACGCATACGCACACTGCCATTCTCGCGCACACACATATGCTACTCGTAACACTATGCCTCGTTATTGCGACGTTCATGTTTTTCCTCATCTATTGAAAGTTAGGCTATTAAACATGTTGCATTCTATAAGGCCTGATGTCATTAGTCATTGTCATTGTGTCATTATTTAAGCTACATAGCCTAATAAGAAGCGCTAATAAGGATATTTGAATAAACCAACCAAACAGTTAAAGGGGCCCTATTATGCCTACCAACAAAAAGCATCCTCCAACTGCAATCTTTGGTTATTTCTTTATTAATTTAGCTATACTTTAATAGTATTCTTTCGGTTCAAATCTGTTCAGTGTTCCAAATTATTTGTTATTAAATGTTACATTAAGATAATTGGCATATAAGTGTTGTTTAAATAAAATGCTTTTTAAATTTAAAAGAATCGTGGGATGTATCGAACCGTGGGTCAAAAATCGTGATACAAACCGAATCTTGAATTTGTGTATCATTACAGCCCTATAACATACCCAACGACTGCGTGGCAGGTAGCGTTACAGGGGGCCTGCACCTCCTGATATGCTACTGGACTCAGACACCGCCCAATGGGGCTGGCGGATTTGGGCAAAGAATAACATCTAAACTCTTTCAAACTAATGGACAGATTTTAAACCTTGATTTCTTTTAATAATTTTTTCAACCCATCTAAAAAGACCAGAACATGCTCGTTAGCATACTCTTCGAGGTCATAATCAAGGGAAACCGGAGGCGAGGTGTGTGTCGACGTGCAGCGCCTTGTCTGGTATCGAAAGCCAGCTCAAACATATACGATTTTTTGCACGTTAACTACTCGTTCTTTGCACTTTGAAAACATGCAGGCAACTTGTTAAAAAAAAAGAAAACATATTTTTGACCCGTTTTGTTTTCAGTCTGGGCAGTGGCTGATTGCGGCGTCAGAGAGAGTGGGTTAAGCTTCTCCGACAAGTATAGTACAACGGTGTGTGAAGATGTGTGGAGCTCCGTATGAGCAACATTTTATTAAAATGTCCGCGATGGTTAACGTCTCCATCGTGGACAACGTCTCTCATTATAAAGCTCACAGACAACATTGAAAAAGTACCCAAATCTGCAGTCTAGAACTTTCAATAATTTGTGGTTTTGTGGCAACCATTTCAGAAAAAAGGAAACCAACATTGCTAATTAGTCAATTCAACCGGGGAAACAAATAATGCGCAGCCCAACCAGCTAACCCCCCTTTTAACCAGACACAACAACACAACAGCTGCGGAGACATAGGCATGCACAGCCACGCTCTTACCCAGCAGCGGTAGTTCTTCATCAGGTTAAGCTTCGACGCCTGAATGCTCCCGTCGTAGCAGCCGGAGTAGATCTGAGAAGGAAGGCAAAGGGACTGAGTGGAGTCCCCTCATGGAGGAGAGTGTGAGCACCTGCCTCCCCATCAGCCCTCATGCTTCTGTGCAGTCAAAACATTACGTAGGGAGGGTGTACCTACCACGCTCTTATGGATGGCCATACACATCACCATGTCGCTGTGGCCCCCGTACACCTGCAGGCGGTCATGGGACTAGAACCAGGACAAAAACCTCATCAAGCTCAGACTCTCGACATAAAATGACATAATCCAATTCATGTCTATTTATAAATTGACATTTATAAATGGACATAATTGAATCGATTATCTGATCCAACTTGCCAGTGATTATAACAACATTTGTGTATATCGAGATGGAGGCAAGTCAAGGTTTACCTGCAGCTCGTAGACGCGCAGCAGCTTGTCCAGACAGGCCGTCACCATGACTTTACCCAGGATGATGATGGAGGTGACGGAGTGGCTGTGGCCTTTGTAGATGCGCACCAACTCACCGGTCTGAGGGACAAAAGGGTTCAAAGCAGAGGCATGATGCGCTGAATGGAGGATACGGTGCAGAGAGCAGGAGGAGGGGCAAAGGGAAGGGACTCACGTGGATGTTGTGGGCGTGGACGCCCGTGTCGCTGGAGCCGCTGAACACCAGGTCGTTGACCACCTTGGCGTCGAGCACGGCGGTGACATGGTTACACCGAGCACATGTGTTGACGCGTAAAACAATGGCAAGACGTCAAAATCATCTACAAAACACTGAACTAAATAAATACCGTGTTGCACTGAGCCAGTCTAAAAGATCCTGCATCAAAACTTGAAGGACGGCGCTACGTAGGAGAGCGGCGGCCTCACCTTCATGCAGAGCACCGTCTTGGTATGGCCCTGCAGCGAGCGCAGCATCAGGCCGCTCTTGGCGTCTCGCACGCTGATGGTGCTGTCGTAGGAGCCCACCAGCAGCACGCGGCGCGCCCCCTCCTGGGAGGTGCCCAGGCAGCTCACGCCCCGCGGCCCGTGGCACTCCAGCACGTCCAGCTCCTTCAGGGTCTGGGGGGCCGGGGGAGGGGGAGGAAGAGAAGGGTGGAGGAGGCGTACTTGATATTGCAGTGATGCTTTTTGAAGCTTTATTTCAATAAACCATGTGTTTTGAGGGCCCTACATCTTGTTTTTGTACAAATCAGATCAAATGAAAAGGTCTTCTTAGCGAGAGCCCTATATAAAAATGTTACATGGTGGCCCAGCTATCCCATTGTTTGGAGAGAACCCTTTAATGTTATATATAAAAAATTCAAATGACATAATGCGCTTGTGTCATCCTGCCTTAACAAAAACGTACTGTACCAAATACCATGACGCCAAAACCGTGATATGAACCGAACCATACATTTTGTGATCCGTACCGCCCCTATACAGATGACTACGCAGCTACTTTATAGCTAGCTCACAATAAAACAGGTAGACCTGTTGCTCTTTATCGCAAGATTGAGATGATATTGCTATAATGCTAGAGGTTTACAGCAGGCCAGATGTTTCTCACCAAGTTAACAGAAGTCAGTTGGGAGAGCAATGGAAATATCAGAAGTAGGAGCTATGATAAGAGTATGGGCAGGAAGTGTCTCTGAGGGGCGATCCGATTGGCTCACTCACCTTCAGGTGGAGGCTTACTACAGAGCCATTGGCCAGCCCCACGTAGAGAATACCCCAGCTTATGTGCAGGCACAGCACCCTGTCGGGGAAGGAGACCTGGTCCAGGAACTTCTGAGACTGGAACCCAGAAAAATCTGTTAGAGCAGTACTGCACTAAAACAGAATCAATGGGGCTTTGAGGACTTCATACCCTGTGTAGCATGTTCTCTGCGTGCGTGTGTGTGTTTTGTCGGTGTGTTACCTTGATGCTGAAGCAGCGCACCGTCTTGTCGCTGGAGCCCGTGTAGAGGCGGGCCAGCGTGCCCTGGGCCAACGTTGCCACCAGCAGGCAGTTGATGGTGCTGCTGTGGCCCTCAAACACCCCCTGGCACTCTTTGGTCTGCACGCAGCACCAGGGAGAAACACAGGACCACCGTTTGCAAGCGTTGACGTTTTGCTTGGACCATTTCAGTTCAACCTGCTGTCCAGTGTTTGTTTCCCTGTGAGAGTTGATTGGCTACCCTGAACATCTGATAGACAGGTTAAGCTATGCAGCGACTCGGAACAAGATCACCGTCGACTTTCCGCATCTTCACTCACAGAAAAGTAGACAGCTTCAAACATCTGGCTCAGAGACTGACCATGCCTTTGACCATTAGCCAACATGAAATTAATGGTTATGGGCGGGACCCGAGTTTGTCCTGCCATGAAGCCTCTATCAAAGGGTCTAAGGAGCTTTTACATACAAACAGTGGTGACTGTTGGTGAATCAATCTTGTGAAGCCAGCTTTAATCTGGCACCTCTGTGAACCAGCGGGTGAGCGGTGTAGATGCGGCACTGGGTGGTTCCATCTGGAGCCGACTTAATTTAAATAATAATTTCGGCTTTGATTTAGTGGTCTTTTATCTGAATGTCTTTTTTGTTTTTTAGATTTCTTTATGCATTTTTATGCTTTTCGATAGAGTGAGATGGACAGGAAGGTATGGGAGCTAGAGGGGAAGGCATGAGGCAAAGCATGACGGGCAGGAATCTAACCCGGGTCGCTGTGATCAAGACTGGGCCTTAACGGTACGCGCTCTACCCGCTGAGCCCATGCGACGCTAAAGCCTCCCATAGTGGAGGCCGTGTGGGGAGCTTACCACGAGGCAATAGGCCCGTGCCGTGTTGTCTCCGGAGCAGGAGTAGAGCCGCCCGCCATAGATCTGCAGGTCGTGGACGGGGCCCGCGTGGTTCTGGAAGGGCCCCAGGGCCAGCGGCTCCTGTGGAGGCCCCTGGTCGGGCTCTTTGGTAAATGAGACAAAATATAAAATATAGATCGTACGTATAATGAAGAATCTAATTTAGTCTTTGGTCCGACGCGTTTGTAAGCATAATAGCATCTGAACACGAAGGTTGTTTCATGGCTTTCTGTTCATTTAAGCTAAGGGTCACATGACTCACCGGATGTCGTCATAGGAACCGAGGTGAGCTCCTTCACCCCCTGGGTGCTGGTTGTTGTGGGCTGAAGGGGAGCCCGGTTCTCCCTGTCGGGGGCGGGGGGGGTCTTCTTGGGTGAAACGTCGCTGTCCGATTCGTCGATGTGAATGATGTCAACTGTGCGGGGCTCCATGATCACCAACGAGCCTTCGCTCTCGTCGCTGTCGTCGCTCTCCTCCTCTTCCTCCGGCTCCCTTTTGGGGGCTAGCGGCGGGCTACTGCTCTGCTTCACGGCGGCGAGCGGCGGCGCGGGGACCGTGTTGGTGGCGCTCTCGGCGGTGGGCTGGGCCTCGGGCCAGGGGGGCGTGTGCCGCAGCAGGCGGGAGGCGTGGATGAGGAGCGGAGCCGCCTGGGGTGGATCTCCGCGCTCCTGCTTCAGCGGGGCCCCCGGCGACGGGTGGGCGAAGGGCGGGTACAGCTGGGCGGCGGACAGCGGCGAGGTGGCGGCGGACAGCTGCAACAGGGGGGAGTGGGCAGGGAGGCAGGCGAAGGGGGAGTGGGGAGAGCGGCTGGGGGGCATGGAGGGGGCGGCGGGGTCTGCGGCAGTAGATGGCCCAGAGGAACCTGAAGGAATTGGGACGAGTGGGATTATGTTCCTGCCACTTCAGTGACGCACAATGAGCTAATCCCAGTAGGGAACCTCGTTCCAAGAGAATTCCATCCAAAAGCTTCATTACCACAGGGAATAGCGAATTATGTTTGGGACTTGAATTGCAAGATACAGTGTCATGTATCGTGTGCCCACAATTCAACCTACACTGCCATGTTTCAAGGACAAATCTTACCTTGCATGCCGTGCAGGATCTCAATACGCTTTGCCCTTAGGCCGCTGACCTCGGTAGAGAACTACAGAACAAACACAGGACCAGACAAATGAAACGCTGAACCAAGTACTTGACCATTAAACGACGCAAAAAAGCGGGTGGGGCTTAGCGTTCATCGGTCAGAGTGTGTGTCCACCTGCTGCCTGAGGGCCAGGAGTCGCTGAACCTCTGCGTACGTGGCCTGCAGGGCGGTGCGGGCCTGGACCAGAGAGCGGTCCAGCTCCTCCAGGGCCCTGCACACATCCTCCTCCCGCAGGGACACCGTCAGCAGCTGGTCCACCTCCTCGGTGCCTACCAGAGCAGAGGGCCACGGACGATAACGGGTGAAATGTCATCCCTTTAGAACCATGTTTATCTGATGATCTATACATTTCATACGATGTAGGGCTTTCAGCTGTTCCCCTCAATACGGTATAATGGTTTCACACATATTTTCACTTCGAAAATTCCTCAGAGCAAATGGAAATAAACAAAGTGTGCCGTCCTCATCATGAATCACACTGACCCTTGTTTGATTTGCTCATCCTCTTCTTTCTACTCCTATCCGTACTGGAAAGGCCGTCATCCTGGAGAGGATCCGTACAGTTCAGGATTCAACCACATGAACACGCTGTGCCATTACAACAGAGCAACACAGGGGACGCCCCTGCCTGCTACCTCAGCACGCCACGCGCTCTTACCCCTTTACGTTTCCTCCTCTCTGGGGGGCTTGTGTCCAGCTCCCCCGGTTCCCCCTTGACCGAAACCCTAGCCGGGTTGCCCTGGCCGTTGTTTGACGTCGCGCTGTAAGAGTCCCAGTATAGGTGTTCCTCCTCTGTAAAGTCTACTGGGCACAGCGGCGGATTCTCCTGATCAACGCCCAACCTATTCCAGGATAGAATCGATAATTTGTGAGAAATATAAATTACATAAGAAAGATAAAAAGGATGAAATGGAAACACATAGGGTTCGGGTTGACATAATTCTTAACCGTTCTTCCTACTTGCACAGGCAACTATGGATAAAAGGGTCAATGCTCAATGGAATACATCAGCCTTCTTTAGAAAACCCTCTACCTGGGGATTCCTATGCCTTTCTTCCTTTGCTGCCTCTTCCCGGCAACCATCTGAGACGTCTCCTGCTTGATTGATCTTTTCTGCGTTACCCCACTCCCAGAGTCTACCGTGTGCGCCGTCGGCGTGCCGAGCGCCCTCCGGATTAGGCGTAGCATGACGCCGACATCGGTATTGCACGGGCCGCCTGGCGGGGCAGGAGGGGTTGAACCTGCTGGGTTTGGCCCTGGACTTGGCTGAGATGTGGTCGTCCTGACCGGCTCTTGTTCGAACAGCGTGGCTCCCGATTGATAGACATCGTCACTGGTGAAGTCCAGCTCTTCAGCCTGCCGCTTGTTTTGAACCAGCTCCACCCCACTTCCGCTCGACCCCGCTGGCTGTCCCAACGTTCCCAGTAAGGCCTCTTTCTTGATATGTTTGTTTTGTTGACATGTACTTCTTAAATTCCTTTCTTGAAGCATTTTCTTTTTTTGCCTGTTTCTCGTTTTTTTCCTGTGAAAAAACCAACATAAAAAAAAAATACGAGATTTGCATGACAATGGTCTAGATCAGGGGTGCCCAACCAGTCGATCGCGGACTACCAGTAGACCGCCGACAGATCCCAAGTTGACCGCGAGGGGTGAAGAAGAAATGAAAAAAAAAATCTTTTTTTTAAATAAAATAAAATTTGCGTGGGACATGTACGCGCGGTAGCGCATGCGCTGCCAACAGCAGTTGAAAGCCGTCCACAGTAGTTACGCACTCCTAAACGTTGGCATGGCTGAGGGGAAACGAGCTACCATTTTCAGCCTGAGTGGGAGGAAGATTATTGATTATTGTTGAGAAGGTGCCGTGCGCAGACGGAATGAAACCCCCAACGAAGTCCGTAGGTTCACGATACAACCCCCCCCCCCCCCCCCCCCCCCCCCCCCCCCCCCCCAGGCTGGTAGATCTCGGGAGGTTGGCTACTTGAAAATCTTGATCTTGGGTCAAAAAGGTTGAGCACCCCTGGTCTAGATTATCAACCTCATCATCAAAACAGCATGACAGACAATTTTACATAGAGCAACCTCAAGAATGAGACATACCGTAGACTCTTTAGGTTTTGGTTTCTTTCAACAACTATTTTGTAGTCCTCCGGGCTCAGTATCTTTGATAAAGCAATGGGCTTTACACAAAGCCTCAATAGATTCAATTTAAGTTTGTGTTCAGGTGTGTCGACATGCTTGGCATATGCAGATAGGTCAATGGAAGACGTCTGGCAAGCTTGACACCAGTGGCTGATATCCCTGTGGAAACAGACCACATGCTACATTAGTGTTGGTTCAAGGCACTTGTATATTAGAGAATCATTTTAAGATAAATATTACATCATTTATTGATGTGATGATTTTCTCCGAAATGATTTCACAATGAAGATACAACCCAAAAGTGAAAAAAAAATCACTAGATAACGTACATAAGATATGTTTTATTGAAGCAGTATGTTACGCCTTTCAATGCCACTATATTACCGGAAGGAAGGTACAGAGGGAAGGTTGTAGTGCGCATATCTTAACACACTACTTTACTACTATAATAGCAGGCCTGTCGCACCAGTTACTCAAGTGCACATGTGCCAAGCGCGAATGCATACACCGCAAGCACGCACATGCGCACGAACATACACGGAAACACACACACACACAGAAGCACGCGCACACACCGCACGACAACACAAAGGCAGCGACACATACACAGAAGCGCACGGACACACACGCAAAGACGTTTGAAGGGTAGTCCTGGAGACAACGTTTGGTAGGACGGACGAATTTCTTCCGGATCCAACGTTATGTTTTTAAAAACGTCGACAAACTCTGACAGGTAACACGGTTCCGTCTGTAGAAATTGCGATTAATTAAGGGAAGAGACTATTTCTCACCTCGCCAAGCAACAGAGGGTCGTTCATTTTGTCATATAAAAAACGTTAAATTCAAACATCGCACCGACCGGCACATCAACACAGATGTCACGCGATTCTTAGAGACAGTGTCCATATAACACAGACAGAAAACATGCAAATGAAACAGTATGGTGAATTATGTCTATAGAGTCCACCACAAGACTACACTTCGTTGCTCAAAATCTAATATTACGCTCCTCCTTGAGCCTCCCGAAATGTCTTTACACTTTGTTGATCAAACTTAATATTACTCTTCTCCTTAAGCCTCCCCAAATGTCTTGCGATATCGATATCCCCCCCTTGAGTGGCCCCCTAAATGATAATCAGCCTGTGGCCTTTTGTTCACTGAATGGTTAAAAAATAATTAAATGTTGGCACTGCTTCTAAGAGTCATTTGTGGTGAAAGAATGTTAAACGTGGCAAAATGTTATTATATTATGTTCTCAGAAATGGGTTACATTATCGACTGAGTTTCCCTATTATTGCTATGGGTTTAATTACAACTAGAGGTTGCGCGTGCAAGAAAGCTCTAGTATTACTTATGCAAAACAAATTGCCAAAAGATGACAATGCATCTGAATAAGTATTGCTCACCTGCCCAAAGCAATCTTAAACTCCCGATGATGCAGGTAACTTTGCATATGGGTATGGCCGTCCTTGAATAAAAAAAATGTTAATGTTATTATGAACAATAAAATAACCGGGCTTCAATTGCGTACATCGATTTGAAATTTCTGATTAGAAATGGTAACGGTTAAAACCTACCTTTGTTGAATAACTTTCGCCACACAGAACACAATAGTGATCATTTTTCTTTTCGGAAGACGACTTTGTATTGGTCTTGACTGGGGCTTTTTTTTCAACCACTGTCCTCGTGTTGACTGTGGCTTTACCTTTAACCACTGTTTTGGTCTTAAATCGGGCTTTACCCTTAACCACTGTACTGGTCTGGACTGGAGCGTTGCCATTAACCACTTTCTTGACTGGAGCCTTGGCCATTTGAATGCCCTAAATCGAAAACACCAATGCCCCACATTATTAGTTGACATTTCACGTAAAGTCAGTTGGAATAACTTATGCATGAATGCGTTAAGCCTGTAAATATATGTATTCATAAATATATAGTCGTATGCAATCTTAATCGCTGAAATGCACCGCCAAATGTGGTTTAAGACATTCTTACCAATGCTCAGACCAACTACATTTAGAAGGACTAATTTATCGAAGGAACTAAACAACAAAATCACTAGAAAAACTTCTACCACCAGGTCGCCATGCTTAGGGCGGGTATTTCATCACTTCCGGGGTCTACGTCACTTCAGAGGCGTCCAGGTTCTACGCCTAGACAGACGCCGATTGGTCGCTGCCGGCTGTCTCCGGAAGTATCGTTCTCTTCCTCTTCCTCATATCCACCGTTGTTTATAACACTTGCGATGTTAAAATAGCAGGTTTTGTACAATTAAACACTTAAGGCAGACCGTATTAGGTCCGTTTTCATTATTGTGTTATACTCCTAATTATCGGTTGGATTTTACACCGTGGACGAAAACTCGAAATGTGCAACGGTTGTGTGCAGAAGGAATACCCTGACAGGGTAAGTTAGCGTCTACAAACTTTACATTGCTTTCCTTTTATTCAAATATATATATATATATATAAATTCAATACATTTGTACATATCCTTTTCCGATCACGTTGATATTTGTATGTATTGTCTGACGCAGTGTAAATGTACAGCGAAGTAATGAGGAGGAAATGGGCAGGGCGTCACCTCGGAGCCCCCTGAAGTCTGTTACATTCTGCCCCTGAAGTCTGTAACATACTGCCCCTGAAGTCTGTTACAGTCTGAAGTCTGGTAGAGTCTGAAGGCTGTTACATTCTGCTCCTGAAGTCTCTTAACATTCAATTCACTGACCTCAGATCGTACATTAGCCAGGGTGATGGATGGCATGACTGGGCGAGTTGGACTAGCCGCTGGCCTAGCCCGGGTACCTCCGCGCTTGACCCCCTTTTCCTCCTCTGCGCACCACTTTCGGAGCCCATTTTTTGGGGGAGGAGGAGCGGAGTAGCAATTAAGTCCGATCTCCGAATGCTTGCGGAGTATTCTTAACTCCTTTAGTGTCTCTATTTGTGCAATATCCAAAACGCGGCAAAGCTTGCTACTGCCGATGGCTAGCAAAGCCTGTCGACTGTACTTGCCATACATTCTGCCCCTGAAGCCTCTGTTAAATTCTGCAGTAAACTGTAATGAATTTCAACGATTCTTTTTAACAGGGGAACACGTGTCTGGAGAATGGCTCCTTCCTGATGAATTATCTCGGCTGTGTGAACTGCCACCAGAGGGACTTCGTGTTAATCAGTAACAAGACCATGGAAGACGAGGATGGAGAGGAGATTGTAACATATGACCGTAAGCTAACATTTATACTTCTTTCAAGGCATGGTCCGTTTCAGCCTCGATATTCGGCTGCAATGCATGCGTGGTTCGCACCCTTAGCAACCGCCCACTACTCCTAGTGGGCGGTGCCTAATATAATTTTGCTTGACACTTGTTTGTCTTCCCTTTGCAGATGTTTGCAAAAACTGTGAGCACGTTGTCGCCAGACATGAATACACGTTCTCCGTGGTGGACGAATATCAAGTAAGAAATATTCTCTGTAGCACACTGTATCATACCTTAATTAATATATATTTGCATGAACCATAAACAATTAAAGGCTGGAGTACTCATATCTCCGTTCCATTCACTTTGTTAAGTGGTGATTGTTCCCATGGCATTGCCACTGACGAAAAGTTTTTAACATTCCTTATAATGCAAATGCTACTGCCCTACTGCCCTCCTAACAGGGCAGGTTAATGACCTTCTGTAACCTCATTCTGCGATAGCTAATGACATCAGACATTTTTTGACACATATAGGCTACTATTGGCATAAAAATCGTCGGGATTACCCTTTAAAATATACTGCCAACGTTTCTTGAGGAGAAATGTACTGCAGTGCCTTGTTTCACGTTTATTTAACTGCCCATTTTTGCATGTTCTAGGAATACACAATGTTGTGCATGCTATGTGGAAAGGCAGAGGACTCCATCAGCGTGCTTCCAGACGACCCCCGGCAGTCTGCCCCTCTCTTCTAGCCCTCCGAGATAAGCCAGCTGTTCAGCCTGCATATTGGACATTGATAACTAAGAATCATCGTCCAATGTGGTTTACCGGTCTCTGCCACACCCATCACGTTCTTCTGTCCTTACTGTCAAAATATAATTAAATGTTTTCAGTGTGCCGTAAGTTTGGCTGACTCCATGGCTTATTATAGCCATATTGTTCCATTTTTTTTAATGACCTTTCATTTGAAACAAACTGAAGATAGTATGGTGATCTTGATAAATGTAAAGAAAAATTGTAAGACATTCTATAAATCTCTATTTTAACCATAGACTTTTTTTTTTGCTCAAAGGAATGCACATTTTTGCTGAAAGGTTTAACTATGACGGCGAGTGACATATGCTGATTGAAAAGTGTTTCATGTGCATTTCTTAATACTGATGACCGAATATAGCAGCCCCACATCTGTGAGCCTATTTAACAATGGATCTATGAATGGTGGCTTATTCTTCTTACCTCTTCAGGTAAACATACAACTGTGATTTATTTGCATATTGGACCTCTTGCAATGCAACAAACAGTGCTCAGAGAAGATATAACCAGTTATTTACCAGCTTAATAAACATGATTTTATACACCCTTAGATACCCAGCTTGATTCTTAGGGTATTTTCAAAGTCACAATATCTAGACTAGATTTCTAATTAAATATTTTTAAATCAAAACAAATTTTCTTTTTGGTATTTTAAAGGCAATGTTTAATTCAGTCATTGTTTAATACTTCTAAAGTAAATAGGCATATGGTAAACAAACCACTTCCATCGTAGTTTCTTCAATGGTCAACCGTCCAATGCAAGACAAACAATATTGGATGATTGCTGGCTACATGGTGATGTATTTGGAGCAAAGTTGGTAAAATATAAAATTAAATAAAAAACAAAACTCTTACTGTACAAATAAAATACATTATCAAATAGATTTGTAATGATACCCATGCATGTGACTATACCCGAGTATGAGTGCATTTACATTCCAACATCTTGACACTTTTGCATGAGCAAAACCTTAACAAACAAAAGGAGAAATCATATAAGTTCAATGAATACCAGAGATTCATTTTCACATATCGTCTAGCAGTACGGTGAGGAAAAGGAATGATGATTACTCGAGACTACGTGCCCTGCTCCTATATACTAATGGTAGTGCTGGTATGTTTATATTTATAGTGTTATTTTAAGCATTTCTTGTAGTGTATACTATTATTTTCTCCTAAGATTAAATCTAAATCAGCATTTTCTTTTTACACATCCCTTCGAGTATTACAGTACATATATTTTGGCCTCATAATAGGCCTATATGGAGTTTTAAGGAGGGGGGGGGGGGGGGAGGTAAAAGTTGGCAATCTCATGGTTCTCAAACATTTCAGTTTCACTTGCAAGTATCGAGCCACAATGTCAAGTATACTTCGAAAGACACGTCCAACGGATGGATGAATAAATAAATAAATAAATTTTATCATACAATTTTACAATACATACAGTACATTCCCTTGGGTTAATACCATATTTACACATGCTTTTTCGAAAAAGTTAAAGTTTCCGCACGCCATGGAGACTGCGGCGTCCCTTTGAGCGCGGAGTCACCGGCTTGCCTTGGCGCAGCCCTTACCCTCGTGGCTCAGGGCCCGTTGCCTGGAGCACTGGCCCGCCGCCCGGTGAGCCTGCGCGTGGGCGGGCTGCGCAGCGGGAGGGGGCGACCCCGGGAACCCCGACGGGGACCGGCTGCGGGCCAGGAAGGGGCTCCCGTCCCGGGGGTCCAGGCGAGAAGGGGAGGAGCTGAGGGAGCGCTGCAGGGTGGCGGCGTTGCGGGGGTACGGCGGCGGGCTGAAGAGCACCCCGCCGCGGTCCTGCATGAGCTGGGTCAGGCTGGCCAGGAAGTCGGCGTCGCTGGTGCTGCTGGCCCGCACACGGAACCGCCTGCGTCTGGGGAGCATCGGGGCACAACGCACTGAACAAAGCCGCTCCCACCACGGCCTTAAATCATGGCAAGGAGACGAAGAGGAAGAAAAGCGATACCCGTACCTATTCAGCTCATACCTGCTGTCGACCGAGGGCCGGGCCGGCGGCTTCCCCGGCGGCGGCCGCGGCAGGAAGCCCTTGGCCAGCGGGTCGGGCAGCACCGAGGTGCACACGGGCCGCGGGATCTTGCTCCTGCTGCCCGAGGACGACGACAGCGACAGGGGGTCCTCCCCCTGCCAGTCGCAGCGCGAGCCCCGCTCCGACGGCGGCCGGTCCCGCGGCAGGGCGCCGGGCAGGTTGTCGCAGGACAGCGACGGCGAGGGCGAGTGCGTGGGCGAGCCGTGCACGGGGCTGCTCCAGCGGTGGCAGCGCCGCAGCTCGGCCGCCGCCGTGGGGGGGGGCCCCGCTCGGCCGGGGGAGTCCAGGGTCGGGGAGGCGGGGTCCCGCACGGGGATCCGGCTCTGCCGCGGCGAGGTGGAGGACGAGTCCCTCCGGGGGCGCGCCGGCGGCGGCGGGGACGCCGACACCGTGACGGCGGTGCTCTCCAGCGCCCCGCAGCCGCCCGCGTCCGCCTGGAGCTGCTGGTTGGGCTCCGAGGAGCGGTCGGGCAGGCCCGAGTCGCTCTCCGGGTCGCGCTCGTTGGTCAGCTGGGCGCAGGGGCCCTTGGCGGCCGGGGCCAGCCGCTCTCGGTCCTTGAGGACCTCCTCTGAGGGCTCGTCCAGCTTGCTAGAGGGCGCCTCCAGGGGGATGGCGTCGCTTCGGTCCTGCGCGGGAGACTGTGGCCCACAGCTGGAGGACTGCGGGAGGAGGACACGCGGCTTACAGAAGGGGAACTGAGACCAGACTAGGGGAGGCACGGTAGAGGAAGCTCTGGCCGGATAAAAACAACCTCTGGGTTCAGAGTTAAGAGAACACAGATAAGAGATTCAGAGAACACAGATGTGTATCCGAAACAAGAACGTTGGTCTTGTTTCGCTTCTAGTAATTTAAAAGTGAAAAATCGAGAAATCTACTTTGTGTATGTTGTAACTTGTACTCATTTGTACTCATATGGTGCTCTGAGCCGAGTGCACACGTATAGAAATGAGGTGTAGATCTTTTCCTAGCTAGCTTTGTTGCGCAAGTGCTTTGCACTTGGTCCTATGAACATCCTTACTGTACAGACAGCGATATATTGTTTCACCCTTTTCTGACGAATGTACTTATTGTAAGCCACTTTCGATAAAAGAGTCTGGTCAATTTAAGAGTATAGAAAACGCATAATATTTACCCGATCCTATTGTTATAGGCTTGGGTAAACGCAACGGACTCACCTGGTCCAGCGACCGGCCCATATTCATGACGGAGGGGATTTGCACCAGCATGCCGGTCATGCCCGCCAGCCTCCGGTGGCCCATCAGCCACGAGCCAGGCATGCTCATGTGCGACAGAACGGGGCTGCTGGGGGCCGAGGGAGGCGGTCCGTCGCCAGGGTCCGCCGATGGCGAGGCAGGGGTCTTGTCCCCGAGGGGGAGGGGCTCCAACGCAGGCTTGGCCCCCGCCGAGGCGGAGCCGCTGCCGGACTCCATCTCCAGCATCACCCACTCCTGGGAGCCGGACTGCGGGGGGGGCATTGGGCTGACGGCCACAAACCCCCCGCTGGCCGCGCCCTCGTCCGGGTCCGGCGTGGCCGCACCCGTGTGCTCCTCGTCGCAGGGCCCCGTGCGATCGGCCGGCCCCTCGGCAGGGCCTGACCTCTCCCCGAGCTGGGACAGGACCGGCCGCGCTTTACCCAGGCTGGAAGCACAGGGGAAGGAGGTCAGAGCAGGGACGCTGAGGCGGCGGTACTGTCCAGTGTTCACAGACTGATGGTGGGACAGATAGGTAGGCACTTTATTCACCCCTAAAGGGGACTTTAGGCAGAGAAGGCAATAAATAATAATAATAAAATATATATATATATATATATATATGAATAGCTTTATAAAGGGCGTTAAATAACATGAATAAAGAATAAATAATATAATTTAAGAAGTAAACCAACGATACAATACATACATACAATACAATTACAAACTATAATATAAAGATATTAAAGTACACCAGAGTTGTGCAAGTGAACATTGAAATGAACCCATTCCCCTTGGCTACACCAAACCCCATCCAGTAAGGAGTCTCACTAGGCCTCGAGGAAGCGCTCGATGGTGGGCTTGGGCTCCGGGGCCAGCCTCTTCTCGAAGGCCAGGCTCTGGCTGTGCCTCATCCTCCGCAGCAGCGGCGCGGCCCGGTCCAGGAACATGGTCTCCGAGCGCACGCGGCGCGGGGAGCTCTGCACAGAGCCCGTGTTGGGGCTCTGGTTGCCCTGGTTCTGACTGTGCTCGTCCTCGCTCACCACCTGAGCACCAGGGGGTGAGATGGGAGGGGAGAAGAACCGTGAGGATCCATTCTCAAAACTAGGGCTGAATGATTAATCCGATTCAACCGACATTGCGATGCAATAGAACTAGAGCTGTCAGTTAAACGCGTTATTAACGGCGTTAACTCAAAGCAAATTTAACGGCGTTAAATTTTTTATCGCGCGATTAACGCAATTATTTTATAAAAAAAAAAAAAAAAAAAAAAATTTTTTTTTTTTCCTTGGGCTCAAAACAAAGAATCAGTAGCCTGACAGCTATGTTCAAATGACATTTGTTCAAAGTAGTCGTTTAATTGCACTATAGGCTCTTTTTTTGTATCGTCCTGTTTTGATCAGTGTATATGCCAATGTTGTTATCAATAAAAAATCATTTGCACAAGGCAAGCCGATGCACTTCACCATGTTGATAAGAGAATTAAAATGAGAAGAATTATGGGACCAAAAAATCAAGGGATATTTAGCATAGAAAAATTTGCGATTAATCGCGATTAATTAGGGTTAACTATGACATTAATGCGATTAATCACGATTAAATATTTTAATCGCTTGACAGCTCTAAATAGAACGCAATTTGCAAAATAAATGCGATAAAAAAAATAAAAAGGAAAATAGAAAAAATAAAGGATTTTGTGGGATTTGTAACTGTAACTGACTTGAGATCAGTTAGATTTGTGTTATAGTAATAGTTACATAATATATATGTTAAAATACCGATTAATTCATCAATTCATCTCAACACATAGGCCTGGCCTAAAGGAAAGAGCAGTTTTTAAGTCGACTGCTTCCAGTGTTGTGTTGGACATACTATAGAATGATTTATTGCTTGTTTAGTGAATATTATACAACATGGAACTTTAAAAAAAGAAAATCGCATAGTGAATCGCAATATTGGTCGAAATAGTCGCCATTCGATTATTTCCCCAAATCGTTCAGCCCTAGCGCCAACACAGAGATCATTTAGTTTAGAGCTATACTGAAATAACGGATTGGTGCAAAAGAAAAGCAATCCTCATTCTTATTGTCCATTAATCATCCAGCATGCATCGCATCACGTTGCATTGTGATGAACCCGCAAAGCCCACCGCACTGCAGAAATAGAAAATGGCCCACAGTGCTGACGGCCACTAGCTCCCTGAATCTGCATACACCCCGACTCCCCCTCTGCCCGGCCCCGTGTGTGTGTCCACTGCCGGCTGGCGCTGACCTTGCGGATGGCTGGCTGGGAGTGCTTGTGGTTCCGGTTGCGGTCCATCTCCTCCCAGACGTCGCCCCCCTGGGGGGGGTGGTGGTGCGCGGGGATGGGGGGGCAGTTGTCGGCGTCACTGAGCCGCTCGCCCTGCAGAACGTCCTCCGTGTTCTCCTTCTGATGCTCGCCCGGCAACATGGACGCGTTGGCCATGCTGTGGGGACAGGGACGTAAAGCTCAATGAATTCCTCCGCTCTCTCGACTTTGTCAGGCCTTCAAAATGGCCCCACTCGGAAGGTCAGAGGGAGTGGTGGACCCCAGGGGCCACTACAGAATACTTGATCGTAATAGTGCATTGCATCATATTACCAGTTTAGTACTGCTGTTTAATCATTTAGCAGATGCCTTAATCCAGAAGGGACTTGCATATGCGTGTTCATCAAACAAACATCCCTTGTTGCCACGCCGTACTATAGGGCTATTATGATAATGGTGGGGTTGGAACTCCCAGATCAGCCCCCGTCAACATCACGTCCGCATGATCTTACCCCATGTAGGCGGGCGTGAGGCGGGTCAGCTGGACGGTGTTGGCCGTTGATGCCGTGGTCAGCAGGCTGTTGGAGTCACACTTCTCCCAGTCGTACGGGTCATTCTCCAGCACGTTGTGGCTCTTCATGGCGTTCTCGAACACCGACATCAGGAGCTGGCACCGCGAGAAGCGGACGGAGTAAACAGACGGGGAGTGAGAACACTAGCGGCCAGAGTCCCCCTGTCCAGAAGATGCTGAACAGGTGGGTCCGATGTGAAGGGGTATGCACTGTGCCGCCTACCTGGTAGTCTGGCTTAGTGAAGTAGTCCAGGGTCAAGACGTGCTCCAGGAAGATACTGAACTCTGAGGGGAGGTGTTTGAGCATGAGGTGATGGTCGTACGTCTCTTTGAGGTTCCCCACTTGTTCCTGAGACGTCAAGAGCACAACATGTTAGTAGGACACGCTATGTCAACACACCCAATGTAAAAACAGCTTGCGATAGACCAACTGAAGCACCTACTTTGTCTTTGACCTTTCTCCAGGGCAGCTGGCCCACCATGAACTCCACCAGCATGTAGAACAGGGACCAGAGGTCGTCATGACGACCCATTTCCTGGGGGGTTCAGACACGTGAGGGGGATTGGTGTGGTGGGTGATTGTTTGTTAAAGAAACGTATGGATGGATCATGGAATGAATGCTCAAGACAAACGGGAATGATGAGCACAAAGACTGATGTGTACTCAGACTCAGCCTACCTTGTTTTTATGGGCGTTGACGGAGGCATATCGCACCGTACCGCGGAACCCTGCCACAGGACGAGGCTGTGACACAACAGAGGCTTGAGGAAATGAAGAGGCTCCTCCTCGTTAAAAAGGGCTTTAAAATGCTTCACAGGCTTTCACACAGTCTACCTTTGATGGTATCTACACTAGTGATTGCAGAGAAACATATGATTGTATCTAGATCTTATCAGATGACCAAAACTCATCTGTTCACATGGCAAAACACAACCAACTCAGTGGGTTAACACAGAGGCAGTTTACGAGAGCTCCCCCGTTTTTTTTTCCACACACACACACACACACACACACACACACACACACACACACACACACACACACACACACACACACACACACACACACACACACACACACACACACACACACACACACACACACTTTTGGTCTACACCACATCAATGGTTTTCTTAGCCATCGTTTTGAACAAGGTGGATGACGGGAACTCACGGGGCGGACTTCTTGGTTGGAGTTGGTGAACTGCCGAGCCAGGCCAAAGTCTAGCATGTAGCAGCATCGGCACGTGCTCGCCAGCCGCCCCATTGCAAAGTTAGACTGGGGGACGGACGGACAGTGGGAGAGACGGCTCGTCAGATGTGCACTTCAATCAAACCGACTGGATCAATCTTTTGATTCTCTCACTTACACTAAGGCCTGTTTTTGTTTGTTATTAGCTTACCGGCTTGATGTCGCGGTGCAGGAAGCCCACCAGGTGGATGCTCTCGATGGCCGCCAGGATCTGTCTGCCCAGCCTCAGCGTGGTGGAGACAGAGAAGATCCCCTGGGTCATGGTTCTGCGCAGGTCGGCCAGATTCCTCCCCTAGGCACACAGCGTTGTTTCATTGTGGTTATGGTCAGTGCCATCAGGGGCATGTGGTGACGCAATAGTAAAAACTAAAGAAAGATAAGTCTTATCATTCCCTACCTGGAGTTCCATGACCACGTAGTTGAAGCGATCATTTCGGCCACATCCCACAAAGCGGCACACGTGGTCTTTACCTAATGGAAAATATAAGGATTTTATTAATATCATCGTTCGGGACACTCAATATTGAGATTATTTTTAAGAGAAAATCACCTAAAACAATAAAAAAAGATATAATAAGAACTTAATAAAATATTTGCTATTATGTTTGTTGTTACTGGTTTATGTCTACAAATTAAACCCTGATATTCTTTTGTCAAGTTTATAGATAACACCTAGATATACTTTTTAAAGACACCATGACTCTAAATCCACTATTTATCCACTTATCCACCTTCATTTGAATGCTGGTGACATTTGCCACCCACATATATTGCCTTATTACCACCGATTTTACAACTGCAATGTGCACACACACCAAATTCCTCTTCTGAATGTCGTACAACAACTACATATTTTAGTTGCAAACAGGTTTTGCAAGTAAAATAGACAGTTTAGTACATTCAGGGTAGGATACACATCTTTTCATATTGTATTACAGTCTACTGGCTTCTTTTCTGTGCCAGGGCAAATACTGTGGCTGGATCATAAACCAACAAAAATCATACTAGAATCTGCATGTTACTGAAGGATGAACACTTAGATAAAGAAATGAAGACTAGTGGGAATACTAGTTTTCCCAAGGCTTACAGCATATTATGTACTCATTTTTATTGCTAATGGTTGTTGTATTGTCTACTATGCCCTGCTGCAAAGTGATAAAAGTCTTATCTGTGTTGCAACCCCTCACATCAAGAGGAAGGAACTATATGACTGGTTCTTTCAACGGTTTCTAATTGGATGCTTTTCTAAAAACACCAACTGTCTGTCTTGTCAGTCCCTTTGGGTGGAGGCGGAGGCTAAGTGACATAATGCAAGCTAAGAAACTGAGTTGGATGAACACTCACCCTGCAGCTTTTTCAGCACCGCCACCTCCATCTTTAGAACCTGTTTGGGTTGCTGGGCGGACTCCACCTTCAACGCCACATTGACCTGGCTTAACTGATCCAAGACCTCGTAGATCTCGCCAAATCCGCCTCCCCCTATCTTTTTCACCTGCGGGAGCAGTCGGCAGATATGTAAATAAAACGTACAACCAACCTCACTGGGGAATTCAATCTGAGCCGTAATTAAACGTCCACTCTATACTTTTGCAACTTTACTTTAGGATGTAAAAAAAAAAAAAGGCTGCATGTTATTTTTTTTATTTGGTGCAACAGCAGCTTACCACTCTCCATCTTTCCCTCACTACGTCTGCCACTGACAGGATGTCCGCCTGCTCCCCAGCCCCACTCATACTGAGTGCTCTCAGGAAGAGCCTGCACCTGGCATCAGTGACGCAGGCTTCTCACTAAAACGACACACACATACATGCATATCGAAAGGTCTAGGATTATCGTTACAAAACATGGTCGCTCATGACAACATTGAACACACAGTGATTGAACGATCATGACAATGACCCATCTACCACCGCCCTGCATTGACCCACGCGACAACATTGACATCAGAACCCCCTTTAGCTCGTGCTAAATGTTTCGGTCACCCAGTATTTTTCAAAACATGCAGAAATAATGGTCACTTCCTTTTAATGGTTGCCATTGGCACCGCAGTCCTCCTATGTGCTAGCTAATGGTAGCACAGAACCATCAAAGGGTAGCGGCTGCAGTCGGCTCCTATGGCTCAACCCAAGGTTATTTATTAACGCGGTTATCACGTCTTCTACGTCTTCTACTTCATGTTAAACGAAACAATAAGATCATCAGACACTGTTCACACGCAATGTGCTAAATTATTCTGATTATGTTGTGCAATGCGGCAACTGGTGGTGCAGTTAGCACGCTATGTAGCATGTTTACCGAGGCTAAACCTAAGCAGGCTAACTTACCTGACGTGGTTGCACCATGGTTAAAACGAGATTCTCAGCACATGCAAACGATATCCATCGTACAACAGGTCACTGGCTCATCGGATCAACTGCTTAATGTTTAAATAGGAGCCGTGGTAGGTCATCACTAACGGTAGCTTAATGTTAGCCAGAGGAACAACAAGGATGCCCTGCTCGTTTCCATTCACAGCAACAGCAGCAGCAGCAGCAGCATCGCTTGCGTCACTGGCGCGCTTCCCTGCGTCTCCTGACGGGTCGTTTTGTGCACCTCAGCATCTTCAGAGCTCTGTAAAATGCCTGCCGACTAAGGTCACCAGGGCGCCACGTTTAGCACCAAAAACTGCGCGTTTGGCATCACAGCTGGAGTCTGATGAGGCAGGATGTGAACCTGGACAGGGAACCCCCTATCATGTCCTTTGAGGATGAGGGAATGATGAAGAAAGAATGGAATAGAATATGATAATATAGAAGCCTAATGAAATGCAATACGATACACCATCGGGTGTAGGCTAATTTGGCTTAAAAGGGTTTTTCACCATCTGTAGGTAGCCATTACACATTTAAGATGCGCTTTGGGTCCATCCTCTTATTAGTTGTGGCCCCGCGTGACCGCGGGGCCCCTGAGAATGGGTCAACATTTGCAACGATCCTTGCCAAACAGTCGTCAAACTCAACCTTATAGAGATACTTTGCAGAACTGCATTTAGGCCTACTAGGACCAGTTGAAAGCATGGGCTCCTGACGGCATCAGTAGGAATGTGAATAATAACATCATTGAATAACAATGTCTTTATTAGAGCCGGGATTGCATTTGACATATTTAAGAATGTCACTAAATAGTGACAAAAAATGATGTAACAATGAATACCTTCAATAGTGTTGAGAAAACCAGTCCTCAGCCAGGGGCCCTCTTTACAATTTACTACACCTCATTACTTAGTATTACTTAATACCACTTCATTTCTCTTATTATCACATACTTTACCTGTTTTATTATTATCATTGTGATCTATGCTGCTACTTATTTTTTACATATTTTTATTCTCACCTATCTCTTCTTGTATTGTTGCTGCTATGTGGCTGTTGAGGTACCAAGCCTAAGAATTTTAACTCATGTGTACTTGTACGCACTGGTGTAGTCCAGGGTATACGCGGGTATACGGCGTATACCCACTTCTTTTTCAGTCATCATTGTGTATACCCACTTCTAAATCCCCCCAGATGCGCACCATTCAGTAGTATCTGCAAGCCAAATTGTCCACTTTTTTGCGTTCACACCAAACGCGACGGGGCGACAAGATCCCATACAAGTGAACGTAGAGACGCGTATCGGGCGAATTTTTCGCGAGAAAAAAACCGGCGACAAGTTTTGATTTGTCGCGCCACACTTTCGCCGTGCACAGGCGAGCGCGTTCACGAGGATTTGTGCAGCGACAAATTCGCTCGAGTTGAAATATTTCAACTTTGATGCGAATTTCGCGTGATGACAGCCAATCAGCGTTCAACAGCGTGGCCACTGAGTGACATATGTAACGTAACAGCCAATCAGCGTTCAACCGTCAAACGCAGTGCGGTGCAGTCCGGGGTGAACTGCAGCATGGATGAGAAAGTGATTGTTGCCGTTTGCGACTACCGGAGCTCTATATATAATAGTATATAATAGTATATATAATATCACAGCCAAAAGCTCTGTGCGCCATGACCCACGCTACTCTGCCTCTTATTGGCTAATACTCGCTGCCTTTACTGATTCGATTGTTGAATAATTTGAATGATGATGTTCAATCATCATATGATATTTATATATATTGATATTATATATATATATCTAACGAGATGATTGATGTGGAAGAGAATGATGTGCGTTTTTTTAATCTAAGGTGAAATATGAACAAGGATTCATTGTCAAATTCAGATCTGAAGTATTTTATTTAAATAAATGTTCAAAAAATTACTGAACACCATGTTTCCCTCGTCTATATTTTACATTCATGCAGGCTGCATGTGTGACCAGTAATACCTACAAACTGCTCCTGATCAAGTCATGTTAATTTTATAAAAGTGGCCCACTCTGGCCCATACTATGTGTTGCAAATCAACAGTTCAAAGACACAGTTTACAAAATAAATTAGGCCTACTGACTTGCCAAGTGAGAGAACAGGTGTCATTCCAGGAATAAGGAATAGTTCACTCAAAATGCATAGTTGTCTGTCACTGGTCTGTGGGCCAGTATTGGTTTAGTAATTTCATAATCCTTCCTCCCTGAGATCAAGCAGCAGAAATTATGTGACAATGAGCAAATACTACTGAAGGATTTTTGGGTAAACTAAATAGATTTGTCTCACATGTCACTGTTTCTAAAACAGGGCGTTTTTCTGGGCTGCGTTAAAAAAAAAAGGCAAACATTTAGAGTATACCCACTTCTCCAGGGACCACTACACCACTGCTTGTACGATAATAAGATGTTCTAGGCAGTAAGTAATTCTAATTCTGATCTGATTCTCTGAAAATAACCCCGTTTACGGGCCACTGTGTCAGGAAAACAAACGTATACGGATGTGGAGAGGGGCGTGGCCAAATGTAGAGATAGGCATGGTCAAATGTGGAGAGGCGTGGTCAAACCCCCGGATCGGGTCACACTGTGTGTGTGCGGTGGAGCTGTTTGGGGTGAGGCGATGCGTTCGATTATGCAGATTTCTGCGTATTTTGCAGAATGTTTCCAATTTTCATATTTATATGAGACACGTAAGTCACGGGAGCGGATTGAATGCGTCATGATTCGATGAACTAAAGTAGGTTGTTGCATGCAAAAAGAAACTGACACTGTCACTGCGTGCTTCCCTCGCTGAAGGGGGTGAAAGTTGTGTTAGACATGTTTTCCTGGTAGTGTTTTCTTTTACGGACGTACAGAGTGCAACATTATAACTTCATTGTTGATCGCGCGATCGATCCGTTATTATTATGAAACGCATTTCGTCATGATCTCAACGCAGGGAGATCCTCCACTCGAGGGAAAGTTCGACTTTTGTTATGACATTTGTTGCGCACACTCCCGTCATGGAGCGGCTGCATGCTGTCGACTCTGATCGAAACCAAAGTTGCAGTTCCGTGGAACTCGTGGAATGCCTATGTGCAACATTGAGAAAGGTACACGCTTTGTGTTATGTTACAACATTTCGTTTATTAGTTGGATTAACCGTGCAGACTTTCAATATTGAGACCACTATTGATGTTAGCACTACATATTCTTGACTTTTGCTTGTTTAATCCTAAACGGTTGGACGTTTCCTGTACGTGCCAAAGTGCAGCGTTGCACAGCGGCCGTCGCTGTCGTTTCCATAAAATCCATAACTTTGATCGTGCTGAAACTTTGTGTTTTTGACTACAGAGAAAAAGGGATATCTAGCGGCTTTTGCGCCCGTTTTGTAGTCCTCCCGAGAATACCTACATGTCCACGTAATTGTTCCTTTCTTATTAAGGGGAGGGGGGGGGGGGGGGGGGGGGGGTAAATTTTCCACCTCGTTGCCGACAACTGAAAAAAAAGTCCTTATTTCAATGGGCAAACAATGTAACTTATCTTTTTTTTCTTTAAAGATCCAAGGTCCTCACTCGGAGCAACCTACAGAGATGGACAGCAAATCTCAGATGTGAGTTTGGACGGAGGGGTGTGTGCTCTCCACCCTTGGTCGTTTCCTTTGGGATTTATATTTCCTCCCGAGTACCTCGGTTCACACAATTAAATAAAGCCAGACAGAACTCCTTCCCGGGACGTCAGGGGCCTTGCACAGGCCACAACCCCGGAACTGCTCAGACTTTGCTATTTTCCAAGTGGCATAACATCACTATGAGCCTTCCTGTTCAACATAAAGTGAGTACTGACAAGAGTGGCCGGCAAAGGGCCGCCGACATGAAAGAGGTTGTGCAGTCCTCCCAGGATAACTATTATGGGATTGCTCCCCCTGCTCTGGAGTCAAACCTTAACAATTCTGGGAGCAGCGCTGGGATTTACAACCCAGACAAAGGGGCACAAGGCCGCCTCCACTACCAACAGGCCCCCCCAGTAAAGTGGATTCACCAGGACCCCCTACAGGGCTCAGGCTGGTCTCAGGACGCCCCGGTCCCCACTTGGGGTCCAAACTTTACCACCTACCCAGGTGGAGTGAGGGGCCCGACAGCGTTCCATAAAGGGGGTCACGATGTGGGGGGTGTGCAGATGGGGGCCGTGGAGGCTCAGCCCCCCGGACCTGTGGAGGTTTACAGAGAGGCCCCCCAGGTGTACGCCCAGGCCCAGGCCCAGGCCCAGGCCCAGGTCCAGGTCCAGGCCCAGGTCCAGGCCCAGGTCCAGGCCCAGGTCCAGGTGAGGGGCCTGGAGTGGCATCCGGCTCAGCTCCAGACCTTTCAACCACATGGCAATAAAGGCGTAGACATCCAGGGTCAGTCCCACACCGCCTCCCACAACATGCCTGGCTCCGTGCTGCAGCCCTTCCAGCCGACCTTCAGGCCTGCCAAGCAACAGCAGTACCCCCCTGGATACTACCCGGTATTCAACAAGGCCATGCCTGGCCTCGGCTACACTGAGCAACCTAAAAGCCAACACCATCTCCTCCAGCAACAGATGCAGCAGCAGCAGCAGCAGCAACATCAACAAATGCACCAACAGCAGCAGCAGCAGCAGCAACTTCATCATCGCCACGTGCTACAGCAGCAGCAGCATGTGCAGCAACATGTGCAACAACAGCACCAAATGCAGCAGCAGCAGCAGCAGCATCAAATACAGCAGCAACACATGCAGCAGATGCAGCAGCAGTATCAACAGCAACAGCGGAGGCAACAGATCCAACAAATGCACCAACAGCAGCAGCAGCAGCAGCAGCAGCAGCAGAAACAGCAGCAGCAGCTACAGCCACAACACGTTGCACCGCCAGAGACTTTGCATTTGCATGGGCAGCCAAAGCCGACCCAGAACTTCCAGTCCTACCAGTCTCCCGAGCCCAACGCGTCCGTGGCCGGCGCTCAGAAAGAAACCGTCCAGACCGCGGGCGGCGCCAGACAGGAAGCGGAGATCCAATCCAGCGGCGACTCCTCGGCCACCGTGGAGTTGTCCCCCGACAAGGTGTTGTACTCCAAGCCCCCGGGCGCGGCGGGAGCGGCGGGCGGCTCCAGTGTCCCGCCCCGCCGCTCCCGCCGCCTCTCCAGGGACGGGCAGTCCCCGGGCGCCTACGAGCCCTGGACCCCTCCGCCGCTCTCCAAGAACGGCCTGCCGGCGGGGGCGGAGGGCCTGGTGACCACCGGGGGGGTGATCCAGAGCACCCGGCGCAGGAGGAGGGCGTCGAAGGAGATCAATCTCGAGACCCTGGCGCAGCAGGCGTCGGAGCGGGAGTCCCTTCCCCCAAGGGGGGGCAAGGTAAAGAAAAATGATCCACTCAATGTAATGTATGGAGTGTGGCTGGTCGTTATAGCGTACCCTAATGTAGTGCTGCATGTTTAAGGGTTCCTTTACAGGGCACCTCTCTGGAAAACTCATTTTAAATTTGTCAACATGAACATTGAAGGCATCTGCTTGCCTTATTCCACCAGCACCACATCTGTGAGATCTTTCTTATTTTTCTGTCTTTAGTTTACGTTCCGCTACACGAGAACAAATCTGATATTGCGTACATGAGGAGATAATATACAAGTTAAATTGGGGGGGAATAAAACGACTTTCTTCAAACCATTTATTATCTTAATGAGATGATTGCCGTTTGCAATGCCACCAGCCAGAGAAAGAGGAAGAGGCCTGTTTTAAATGCAGAACTTTGGATGGACCAAACCTTTTCCCAGAGCCTGGTGATTCATTTGTTTCATACGTTGCAGCTGTCAGCTGCCATGCTTTTTCTTTTCATTGAAACTGGTATTACTGCAACTACAACTGTCTTCATGGAACAGTTCTTGAATCATTATTGGCTGAATTTCTCTTATTTTTATTTAGATTAAACCCTTCCTTAAAGAAGACATGCAATAGGGAAGCTCCAGGTCTCGCAGAGGACTTGACTTCTTCCTACAAAACCTTGTCAATAATTAGTCAGTGGATGCACTATACAAAACTATTGTGAACAAGATATTTCTTGCACACACTTTCTTATTGACACACGTTCTGTCGTCAGTAATTCAGCACAGCGGGGTAAAGCGTGCGTGTGCGTGCGTGTGTGTGTGTGTGTGTGTGTGTGTTTGTGCGCACACACTCCTGTGTTCCTCTGCTGTGACATGTCTGCACACCTCCACATTCCTCAGGCTCTTGGCAGTCGTTGTACAGAGCCTGGGAGGGGCCCTGAACGCCTCAGCCCTGCCCAGGCCAACTCCCACACACTGCCCCACCGCTGCCTCCACAAACTGGTTTATATTGAGTGACGATGGAAGAAACACAAAGCAGAGTCTCATCATGACAAGTGGAATAGGAATACAATTCTTAATATGTTATCTTTATGTGTTATTTAATTTGTTGTAGTTAGGGCTGGGAATGATAAATCAGAGGTTGCGCTGAAGATTGAAGAGGCTTTTTTTTTTTTTGTACGTGGATCGGTGCGATTTCTTTTGATTTGTTTTCCGTCGGAGAGTCCGACTGCGCGGTTATCTCCTGCACGGTTGGCATGAATTGATTCCGTAATCCACAATTGAAGTAATGATGTTCCCATTTGCAACATTTGCGACCAACAGTGCAACTGTTACTTTGATGTTGTACTTGAAACATTGTGTACTGTATGTATATAGTGTGTGCGTGTGTTAATAAACGCACAACAACACCATTTTGAAATGGCTCAAATGAAAAAAGAACCACTTTCATCCCATCTTCCCCTTTCTCGTCCTCCCTGACTCAGCGTTTTCTCCCTTAATTGCGACTTCCTCAATCTTCTCAGCTTCTTCTTCTTCCTACTTTTGTTTCCAAAGCTGGGGGAGGACGGCGCCCCCGTGGGCAAGCAGACGGGCGGCATGGGGCCCCTGGTCATCCCCGTGTCGGTGCCCGTGTCCGGGGGCCAGGGGACTCTGGGGAGCCCCTGGAGAGGGAGGATGGACCCGGGAGACCACCACCGGCTCGCCCACAGCGACCACAAGCTGTCCGTCATCGTGGCCCGCCGACGCTCCCTCAGAGGGTCGCTCTCCGAGAGCTCCGCTCAGGTCAGGAGAACGTCCTTTCCCTTTGGTGTTTCACTACGATGAACAGGAATCATTGCTTTTCGAGGAGTAGTTTGCACCGGGAGTGATTACCTTGTGAGATGCGGGCGGGACTTGGTTGGCTAAGTACTAAGCAAACGCGCATACAAGCAATGTTAATCCTAATGGATGCAAAGTCCTGATTGTGTTTTTCGTGTATATTTTAATTTATACATCATTAGACAATCCCTGGTTGAGGCTTATTCTGATGTAAATCAAAATAATCTTCTTAACTTTAGTTTCCTGGAAACAGCCCAGAAATATTGAATTGATTTTTAACGCTATTAAGAACCACATACTTCCATTGTCTTTTAGTTTTTCTTGGCCTTGGTTTCCCTGCTCTAGAATAGGACCATAGGGTTGTTATACAGTATAATGACTACTAGTGAGATCCCAGGTATTCACCTGTACTCCTAGACTGGGTACCCCACGCCCATTCAGCCGGCGATTTGAATTCACACTGCAGAAGGGTCTGGAGAAGAGCAATGCATTTCTTTCTGCTTCCGATACGTTTTTGTGGGAGCCAATCACCAAGCTGGCTTTTCCCCCTGGCGCGCTATTGGCTGGTTTAACACAATGACGAAAGGGAAGCGACAGCCAGCAGCCAATTGCGTACAGAGTCGTTTGAACTAGGCCTGTTGATCACGGCCTCGTGCTGAAGAAGATGACAGCGGCCTCTCCAGACCAGCGTGCAATCTACGATGGAGCTTGGGCTGGCCACAGCCAGGCTACTGCGCTCCATCCCCATTGGTTGACCTGCCTCACCACCTCTTCCACAGGACGACGACGACCACGAGGCCAAGGCCAGGGGCCGGTCGAAGCGGCCGCGGCCGGAGCCACTCTTCATCCCGCCCCCCAAGCTGTCCACCTACATCGCGCCCTCCGTCTACTCCAGCATCACGCCCTACCAGAGCCACCTGCGCTCGCCCGTCCACAGCCTGCCGGACCACCCTCTGGCGCTGCCCCCCTACACCCCGCCCCCCATCCTGTCTCCGGTGCGCGGCGGCTCGGGCCTCTACTTCTCCACCTTCCTGTCCAACATCGCCGCGGGCAACCAGGGCGGCCCGCCCCCAACGCTGCCGCCGTCGACGACCCTGCCGCCGCCTACCCTGGCGCCGCCGAGCCTGCCGCCGCCGGCCACGCCCAAGTCTTCGACACGCAGCCTCCTGCGCTCCGGTGAGTGTCGCCACGGCAACCCCATCACCCCCCAGGCCTCCCATCTTGGTCGCTACTCAAGGTGCTTGGAGACCTAAAATGTCTGAAAGGAACGGCTCCCTCCGCATTAGTTATTCATTACTTACTCAAATAGTTAGTTAGTTACATTGGTTTTATAGCTATACAAATATAAGATGGATAGATATGAACGTCGTCGGGTCAGCTATTTTCAGATTTGATTGTTTGCTGCCATCTACTTCGTGATTTGTAAGGCCATGCTGGTTGTCGATTAATGTGCTCTATAAAGATTTTGAATATATTAATATAGAGAATGAATTAAAAAAATAAATAACTCAGTTTGTATAATATCGTTTTTATTAATATATTATTAATGATCTATAATCATTAATTATTTGATAATATGTACTTGTGTGTGTGTGTATACATTTTTTTAACCATGGTAAAAGTCTCTTTTCCCAATGATGGGCCACTTGACCTTCCCCAGACTGGTATCTGGGTGGATGGGTGTTTGTTCCAGACCCTTGGGATGTGTCTAAAAGGGCTGCCTCCTTTGTGTTTTTCCAGTCAGTTCAGACCCCACTCCACCAGTCTTGCCATTGATTACCGATGCAACCGCTGTCAGCTTTGATCCGTGAGTACAGTCATCGGTCAATATAACGAACCCCCCCCCCCCGAGACTAGAAGACCTGAGCCGTGGTAGATGGCTTCAGGGTCCAAGTTTGCAGCACAAGAAGTATAGTCATACAACGTAGCACGCAATACGGTTAGTAACACGGTGTCACAATACGTTTGGTAACACAATGACACATTTACCACACAATGCTGCACTATGCTAAGGCCATATCCGCCACAGTGTGTGTGTTTGTGTTTTAGTGCACTTGTGCGTGTGTGTGGGCAAGGGCCTGTGTGTATGTGTGTGCACGAGCGTATGTGTGCTCCAATGCCTGTGCGTGTGTGTGTGTGTATGTGTGTGCACGCACATGCGTGTGTGTGTCAGAGAACCACTACAGTCAGAATCAATCAGCGTGATCATGTCCATTAGTGAACACAAGCGCTTTGTATTGAATAGTCCACTGCAGTTCCGCGTGCCGCTCCACTATTGACCCCTAACTGAGGATCCGTTCTCGCGGCAGGCGCATCAACATTGGCCAGCAGTACCAGGCAGAGGTCCCGGAGCTACGCCAGGACTCCGCCCTGCCGCCAGACGAGCACCGGGCGGACCTGCTGTGGCTTCCCAAGGCGGAGCCGCTCACCCAACAGGACGAGCCGGACTACCGTTAGTACCTCGGCACTAGCTTAGCGTTAGCATCTTAGCATAAGAATGTCATCATGTCATTCTCTTGCATTTGCGGTAGTTCTCTCTGTACCGGTGTATCCTAAATCCTCCGTCTTCCTCCGTCTCGACCCAGTGGAGGACTTCATGAACCTGGCCTGTTCCAGCGTGCTCCGCGGCGGGGGAACCAATCAGGAGCTGGCTCTACACTGTTTGCATCAATGTGGAGGGAACGTCCTGGTGAGTCATTGGACATGTAGCTCTTCTCCACTTAAAGTTGCTTTTGTGTTTTTTGTTATTTTGTATTTGATAAGTTCTGGTCTGATTATTAAGTTAGGTCTGATTATTATGCAGCTGGATTTTTTTATTATCCTTTAAACAACCAACCATTTTGTTGCCTTTTCTCCTAAAGGAAACACTGAAACATTTAATGCAGGAGCAGCCAGTCTTCCCCAAAGGCCATCACATGGCCGACTATCACTACTCAGGTAAGAACGCATGTGTTGTGGTTCAATGGACCCACCGTGTAGGCCTGCACACCTTGTACAAACCCAGGTTTGCTACACGGCTCTTCTGCTCTTTTGCAGTTTCCTCTCTTCAACAAGCCACTTTACTGTGAAACACTGCCATAAAAACACACGCTAAGAGCGTTAAGAAGAGCGCACATATTGACTTGGTGGGAAGAAACTGTGTGATCAGCCTCTTGTCTCTTAAACATTAACCTGCTGGGGGAAGTCTCCCTGAAGCCCTCCCTCTCCTGCATGCAGCCTCTCTCCTACCACATTAAGAGCGCACTGACAGAGTAGTCCTCTACTCACTGCTGCTCTGTTCCTACCACATTAAGAGCGCAGTGACAGAGTAGTCCTCTACTCACTGCTGCTCTGTTCCTACCACATTAAGAGCGCGCTGACAGAGCAGTCCTCTACTCACTGCTGCTCTGTTCCTACCACATTAAGAGCGTGCTGACAGAGCAGTCCTCTGCTCACTGCTGCTCTGTTCCTACCACATTAAGAGCGTGCTGACAGAGCAGTCCTCTGCTCACTGCTGCTCTGTTCCTACCACATTAAGAGCGCACTGACAGAGCAGTCCTCTGCTCACTGCTGCTCTGTTCCTACCACATTAAGAGCGCACTGACAGAGTAGTCCTCTGCTCACTGCTGCTCTGTTCCTACTACATTAAGAGCGCACTGACAGAGCAGTCCTCTGCTCACTGCTGCTCTGTTCCTACCACATTAAGAGCGCACTGACGGAGCAGTCCTCTACTCACTGCTGCTCTGTTCCTACCACATTAAGAGCGCACTGACAAAGTAGTCCTCTACTCACTGCTGCTCTGTTCCTACCACATTAAGAGCGCACTGACAGAGCAGTCCTCTGCTCACTGCTGCTCTGTTCCTACCACATTAAGAGCGCACTGCTGTGTTTCCGCGCAGGATCAGATTGTTGGACTGCAGCAGAGAAGCGCTACTTCAACAAGGGGATCTCTGCCTACAGGAAGGACTTCTTCATGGTGCAAAAACTGGTATGCGCACACATTTTTCTCCATTAAGTTACTATATCCTTTAAATCACTGTCCCCTTGATTCATTTCTCAAATCGCTATTGCTACCTAATCACTTTATGGTCTCACTTTAACGTCAACATCACTTTTAGATGGCGAATGTGTATTTTTTTATGATATACAGTCTCTTCACAGGATACTACCTAGTACTTAAAGAAAAGTAACTTTTTTCTTCCATAAAAATTAGAGCTGTCAAGCGATTAAAGTATTTAATCGTGATTAATCGCATTAATGTCATAGTTAACTCTAATTAATCGCGATTAATCACAAATTATTTTTCTATGCTAAATATCCCTTGATTTTTTTGTCCCATAATTCTTCTCATTTTAATTCTCTTATCAACATGGTGAAGTGCATCGGCTTGCCTTGTGCAAATGATTTTTATTGATAACAACATTGACATATACACTGAGCAAAACAGGACGATACAAAAAAAGAGCCTATAGTGCAATTAAACGACTGCTTTGAACAAATGTCATTTGAACATAGCAGTCAGGCTACTGCTTCTTTGTTTTGAGCCAAAAAAAAAAAAAAAAAATATATTTTTTTTTTTATAAAATAATTGCGTTAATCGCGCGATAAAAAATTGAACGCCGTTAAACTTGGTTTGCGTTAACGCCGTTAATAACGCGTTTAACTGACAGCTCTAATAAAAATGCAAGAGCAAATGCATACTTTTTGCTTAGCTTTTAACTGAACTATGTTTTATGTTTTGACTTTCTCTAACATAAATGTGAGTTCCCCTAGCCTGCCTATGCTCCCCCAGTAGTAGAAATTTCGTTGGGTGTAAAACAAGCACTAGGCATTCTGCTCCGCCTTTGAAAAAACCAAGCTCAGACGCGCCGTTTGGGAATTTTCCCCGTATGTCGTCATATGGGGAGATGCCACCTTCCCTTTCTCTGCCTTGCTAGCCCAGAGAATTTGGCCCGCCAATGAGATACGACCGTGCGAGCGCCACGCGCCACGTTACAAAAGACGGCTTGGCAATGATGTAGATCCCTGTGTCATGCAGTATCAGGAGTTGATATTGCCACTGTCAACCAAAATCTGAATCATGTCATGTTTCATAATATTAAGGTAGTAGTAACCTAATAGTATAGAATATAAGGCAGTTTGGGCAAGTGCAGAGTGAGCAGTGGCACCAAGGACTGACTTAGGTTTAGATGGATGCGTTTTGTTCACACACACCTCAGAAGACCCACACACAAATCTACAGCCACGTAACATGGACGCTTCTGTCAACACTCAAGAGCTGTATCGCCCCGATCTTAAATCAACAAGACTTATTTTAACATAACCCGTGTCTGCATCCTGACGCCCACGCAGTCTGCAGTTATTATAGAGCCTCTGCAGCGAATGTTGCCATATATTATGAATATTCTTATTAATACTAATTTAATAATGATTATTATTAAAGGTGCAGACGAAGACAGTGTGCCAGTGCGTGGAGTTCTACTACACCTTTAAGAAACAGATCAAGATGGGTCGTAACGGGGCCCCTACCTACGGCCCTCCGGACTCACCCGAGAAAAGCGCGGAGGCTGCGCCGGACATTAAGGTAGACTTTGGAGTGCTAACAGTTGCTAAAAACACTGGTTTTAGATTTAATGAAAGTGTTAGCCTATGCCTGTTCAGACACAATCTAAGTTACGCATATTCATAATGATTTAAACTTTCTTTATAAATCCTGGAATACACAATTAAAACTGATGTAGTGGGGTAACAGTCCTTGCAACAAGATTGAGAACATTAAAATAATCAATAATAATAATATTGGTTCTAATCATAGGCTTTCTGCACTGTGTGTTCCTCTTCCACAGGTGGAAAGGGACGACCAAAGGGAAAGAGACTCCTGCGATCAGACCCAAGATGGCAGCCTGGCACGAGTCACTCAGTCCCTCCAAGCCCATGATTATGTAAGTGCCCCAGCTGTATCTCGTCTGGCGTTGAGCATCTGATCGGCTCCAAAGGTCATCTCTCCCCATCCGAGCAGGCCTTACAAAGTGTCTGCTCTGGTTCAGCAGGCAGACTCAACCTCTTTTAGATCCCTCGAGGTAACACTGCTATGTCAAATGGTTGAGTCTGCATCAGTGAAGATTAAAGAAAAGGATATTTTTAAAACACTGAAACATATTGTTGTTTGCAAATGAGCATTGCATTTTAAACAGTGCTTTCCTTGTTGCTATATGGTCACTCCTTTCTGAACCATTTTGAAAAATCCTCTCCTTGGTTTTGCTCCTCCACCGTGGGTCTTTGCTGTGCGGACGGTTCACTGTCCCTACCCTCTTCTGTACTAGAATAAGGGATGGGTTTAAGAACGGGAGGCAGGGAACGGGAGGTACTGCCTGTTACTGCAACCGAAAACCCTTCCTCTGTATCAGGAAGTTCCATGATTCATGGTTTAGGGTGTTGCGCTTTTGGGAAAGATCGAAAAAACACATTCTTTGTAATATTGTCAATCTGTCAAAAGAAAAACCAGCTTATCTGGTTGGGAAACGAGAATGCTTCACTCCCTTTGAGGCCCCCTGTGATACCCTGTGCACTGACACACACACACAGATATATATATTTATAATTGTATATTACTCTGCTACTAGTAATAGAATGATCTTGAGTGGGGAATGAACAGAGGTGTCAAAAGTATTCACATTCATTACTCAAGTAGAAGTATAGATACTAGCATTTAAAGATACTTCTGTAGAAGTTGAAGTATCAACTCAAGCTTTTTACTTAAGTAAAAGTATAAAAGTACTGGTTTCAAAACTACTTAAAGTATTAAAGTAAAAGTAATGCAGGGGTGAAAAAATGCCATTAAGGACAAAAGCTTAGGCCGTGCCACAGGGGCCTATAGATTACAATCAGCTTTTTTGCCAAGTATGCCCACACATACAAGGAATTTGGTCTCTGCATTTATCCCATCCGTGAATTAGTGACACACACACACAACACAGCTCTATAGCACACTGCCCCACTTCTCCCAAAAAAACATTTTTCTAAAGGCCATCTAATGACTATACAACCATTGCAAAAAATTCTTCCAGGTACGGCCAGTGATGTAGAAGGGTTGGCTGGTCTTCTTGGCTACCAACCTCCTCACTGGTGCTTGGTTGGGACATTTCGCTCATCTACGTCTGCTATTTCGTAGCTGGAATGTGCCGCGATTTATGTCATGTCAGAGAATGTACGGGCTCTGGTCATGCGCAGGTGCCGTGGATCGCGTATAAACCAATAGGGTGTCAGAATGGTATATGTTTCTATTCTCATCCAACCAATCAAATTCACTCTATCCGATGGCACAAATAATCTGGATAGGTTTTTTTGTTTGTATTTTTTTGAACGCCGGCAGAATAAAAACAAGCCGAAATTAAATAGGAGTAACGAGGCCATTTTTAAAAAGTAAGGAGTAGAAAGTACAGATAAGTGCGTGAAAATGTAAGAAGTAGAAGTAAAAAGTAGGCAGAAAAATAATTACTCCAGTAAAGTATCGATACCCAAAATTTCTACTTAAGTAAGGTAACGAAGTATTTGTACTTTGTTACTTGACACCTCTGGGAATGAATCTTAGGATCTGCGGGCCAAGTCTGGCGTTGTTGACTGAAACCCAAACACTGACACAATGGGTCTAAGGTGGGGCCGACAGAGAGGCAAACTCAGGTCCGGTTCTAACAGTTGACAGCGCTAGAACCGCGTTGGCTTTGACGTGGACCAGTGCGTCTGCCTCTCGCCCCCTGCTTTAGAATGCTTTATTGTGGAGGGCTTACTGCAGACTTTGTGCGGCGAAATTGAATGTTGCTGCATTTGGTATGGACACTGAAAAGCATCATTCACATGTTTTCAGTGAGGCGCTTGTACATTGTGTTTAACAACGGGGTTTTGTCATGATGGGATGTGAAAACCGTGTGTAATCAGACCTGTCCACAGAGACAGGTCGCTGTTTGATTTACGAGGTGTTCTATCGTACTTAACGTACATTATATAAGCTTATATTATAGCATATTAGACCGACAGTAGCCTATATGTTCTGTCAAACTGAATGCAGTTGCTGACGTGAACGCAGATGCGCAATGTTGTCCTATAGTGAACAGATAACATGCTTCTAGACGCAGGCGGTCCTTAAGCGGAGGCGCGTCGCCCACACACATACTCTTGACTTCCTCCCTGTGAAGGAAGTAGAATTAGAAGACGATGATGATATCTTAACCGACTCCTGCCCTTTTTATTAGTTCAAGTTAAACGTGCATTTTGCGCAGGACAAAGTGCAGAAGGTGTGTGTGTGTGTGTGTGTGTGTGTGTGTGTGTGTGTGTGTGTGTGTGTGTGTGTGTGTGTGTGTGTGAGGTTTTATTAGGGGGAGCGGAGGCGTTACATTCAAAGTGCGGGCTTGGGGTTGGCCGGCGTGGACAAGACAACGACATCAAACAGCAAGAGGTGTAGAAGTAGTGGGAGTTACATTCAGATTTGAACAGAAAACCAGTTTTGCCTGCGTTGTTAAAATAGCTGCGTCCCGTGTGTGTGTGTGTGTGTGTGAGAGGAGCTGGCGAGGCTGCAAGGTTGGTGTCTTTACAGTTGGTTATATGATGCCCCCCCTCCAAATGCACAGGCGGGCTCCATGGTGCTGATGGAGAAGCTCGAAGGCCTGAAGAAGGCCACTCAACCCCAGGCCCACCCCGTGCCTGCCCCGCGCAAGCCCCGCCCAGAGACGGCCGGCCGGAAGACCCGGGCGCCCTCAAAACCCTCCCAGGACCCCGAGGGGGTCTTCCCCTGCAAGAAGTGCAGCAGGTGTGTGTGTGTGTGTGTGTGTGTGTGTGTGTGTGTGTGTGTGTGTGTGTGTGTGTGTGTGTGTGTGTGTGTGTGTGTGTGTGTGTGTGTGTGTGTGTGTGTGTGTGTGTGTGTGTGTGTGGCAGAGATGTGGACTGGGGTCACTGGACTGGAGGCGGACTCGAGTCATGATTTTGAGGACCAGACTCGACAAAATTACGCATGACTTGCTGCTCGACTTAGACTTGACTGCTATTGACTTGAGACTTGACTCGGACTTTGCCTCTTTGACTTGTGATGACTCGACATGTATTGAGTCAAAAACATTTGTTGTTTTAGATATCAAACCTATTTCCCACCTAGAGGGCTAGACACTCACGACGCATTCACTAACGTGAAGATGAAAACAAAAAACTGCGAGCAAAGACCAATATACACTTCAATAATATCAAAAAGTAATTTCATTATCGTTTATACCTTATTCAGAATAACTGTTTTGGTTTCATATCGGCTGCGTTTTGAGTTGGTCCCAATGAAGCCGACTGGCCAGCCTCTGAAACGCAAGACATCGTAATTAAATCATTGTTCAACCGTTTACCTTCGTTAATTTTTTTTAACATATCTACACACTCGTATCTTCAATAATATCTTCTTGGCTTTGGTGTGACCTTGACTTGGACTCGACTTGCCTTTCCCTGTCTTGACTTGGGACTCGACTCGGACTTGACTGATAAGACTTGGGACTTACTTGGGACTTGCCAAGCAGTGACTTTGTCCTATCTCTGGTGTGTAGTGATGCTACGTGCACCAAACACAGTCCATTTTAAATGTTAAATAATTAAAAATCACAAACTAAAGAGTGAATCATTTCCACTATTAAACATACACATAGATTTTCGGTTTCATGCCACTAGAGGGCAGAACATTCACACAAAACCTCTGTAAAGTGCAATGACGCCAAGGCCACCCCTCACACCTTCATTGGCTCTGTGCCCACCAGCAGACTGGGCTGCACAGCGCTACGGAGAAATCCTCTCCAGCATACGGAGCCACTTTGAACCTTTCTATTCCCCATCCCAATTAAAACCTGTGCTCATATTTAGTAGATGCATATGATGTACATCTAGTTGGACCTACAGAAGGTCGTGGATGTGTTTTCATATGATCATGGACTATCAATCTATTTCCTCACACACATCTTTGGTGGGATGTTGGAAGTGTTCAGAGGACGATCAGTGACAGTGAATCAGCCCTGTCTCGAAGGCGGAGTGGTGTGCTTCCTCAGCCTCACGCACCTCTCCCCCACTCCCCCCCCCCCCCCCCTGCAGGGTTTTCACCAAGGTGAAGAGTCGCAGCGCCCACATGAAGAGCCACGCCGAGCAGGAGAAGAAGGCGGCCGCCCTGCGGCTCCGGGAGCAGGAGGAGGAGCAGCGGGTCGCCATCGCCGCCGCCCAGGCCAGGAAGGAGGAGGAGGAGGTGGAGGTGGAGGTCCAGGCGGCGGCCGCCGTGGCGTCAGCCGCAGTGGCGTCAGCCGCCGTGGCGTCGGCAGCCCTAGCGGCGACGATAGCGGCGCCCGTGGGCGAGGACGGCGTGGAAGGGACCACGGGGGCGGAGCCAGAGGAGCCCAGCAGCAGCAGGGAGGAGTCGTCCGAGCCGGAGGATGAGAACGATAAGGATTGGCAATGAACACGATAGAAAAATAGAAAATTGAAATCCACGTTTGCTTGTTGTGTAGAAAAAAAAAAGAAAGGAGTTGGATGATTGCAAAGCAACCGGGGTGGACGGAGAGGCTGCGCGGATGGACTCGGAGGCGAGCTCGGGGTTCTTAGGGCAGGCGACTCAAACGATGGAGAGAGAGAGGGCGCACTCACACTAGGCCATCTGTACCGTGCCCAAGCCTGTTTCACACCTGTACCGTGCTCAAGTACGATTGGTGGCTATTGTTAGCGTGCTATTGCACATGCCATGGAATCACACTCCTACAGTTTTAAGACAAATTTGTATCTATTTTAACTTTTACAACGGGATATATATATATATATATATATATATATATATATATATATATATATATATATATAATATGGAGGTATTTTTGTTGATGAAAAAAATTGGTTTACCGGTATGCTGTTCACTTTTGCTTTTGCCAAAGCATGCTTATTGTTTGTACTGTTTTATTTAATTGAAATGATCAAAATATTACTTTTTCATCGTCGGACGCACTTATATTTTTTGTAACATGTTTTATAAGGAAACATAATCAGGGGATTTCTTTTTTGTCTTTTTACCCGGAGCAAGATTTTTCTACTTTAATACCATAAACATTTATCAGATATTTGTGTTTGAATATCCTACAGAAAATACTGATGTGATTTTTATGTTCTCTAAGATGGTTGCACAGTTATTCTTCTATTAAGGGGCCTTAAAATTGATGTTTTATGTAAAAAAAAAAGTATATGTATTAAAGTCCATATATTTATGATTGTTTTGTTCTACCAATCACATCAGATATGTTCTGAACCAGGAAATTTTCTCTTTATATACTACCTGTATCGGATAAAAGGGTAGAAGCAGTGAGTTCATGTGAGTCAACGATTACAACACCTGGAACAAGGTACGTCCATTTATGGTCGTCCCTCGTTACGACGAGTTATGGTCACGAAGTGTGGTCACCACTTTTCCCATGTGTGTGTGTATATATATATATATATATATATATGGAGACAGCCATCATTTAACTGGACCATTGAGACACACATAGGCCTACGGTTATGTACTAGCCTACTTGCCTTTTTCTGCAGTCTCATAGTTTTAAATAATATTCAAAGAAATGTAAAGAAAGAACATTTTTCTTTTATATCGTATTTGAATTCTTAAAGCGTGTGCCTCGGTTATCTTGTGTGTTTGTAACAATTCCTTCATTAACGTGACAGTCCATTGGCCGTGCTGCTGCCGCGACTACTTCCTCTACCACCTCTGTAATGCGCCCAACCCTCAGGGGCCATCCACAGGGCCCCTGCTGTTCCCGGGCCCTCGGCTCCCTCTCACGTCCTCGGTGTCTCAAACGACATGCGTTCACATCACAGCCCGTAAGAATTAGCCTGTACTATAGCCTATTAGGCTGACTGTAGCCTTTATCTTCTCTCATACTGAATGCAGGTGCCGGGAATGCAGAGGCTGGCATCTTCACACGTTGTTCCATACCTAGGTATCTTCAAAAGCTATCTGAGTCACATGAATTTATCATTTTAATCTAGCTTCCTTCACGGCGTGAAGGTGTCTGTACTCGATCGCTGTTGAGTAATGGTTTCATTTAGCATCTCCGGAGGGTGTTCAATTGAAACTTACACATGATGGGATTCATCAGAATAATGTGTGTGTGCACAGGTTTGTTCTCACTTTGAGTAGCGAGGTAAACTGCTGATGAATATTGTAGGCTCAAGAGCAAGATCCCACGCCCACACGGATGAATGAATCATAGTACTATCTTTCTGGCCCCCGCGGAAGGCTTCATCATTATCCAGAATCTGATTATTGATGATTCTGATATTATGTTGTTGTTCTGCTTGTTAATGAACGCTTTACAGTTGTGGTCGTGAATTATGACCACAATAAGGAGCACTCGTTTTTTAAATCCACATCCCTTGTTTACTTAAGGAAGAGTTCACAGCAATACAAAATATCAGATAAGCACAAAAATCCCCGTGGGTGAAAATATCCCATCTCTGTCTTTATAAAATAACGATTCATATTAAACCCTGAAATAAATTAACAAAAAGTGAAAAAAACAGATCATTAGACCAATGGGGTCTCGGACAATGACCACTGTTACATCAAAGGCTACTTCTTCACAGCAAAGGTCGTCAAGGCATTGTGGCGTTCGTGAGAAGTCTTTCACAGAGGGAGGTAATAGACAATCTGATGGTTGTATGAGCTAGCCCCGGGGGTCCCTAGGGACTCGGACACGCCGTCGACTCCTGCTTGACGTCCACCGGGTAGAAGGAGGCGGCACCGTCCCGGTACCCCAGCGCCTCCACCGTCGCCTTGTAGCAGATCATCTCCAAGGCCCCGCCCCCTCTCTCCACGCACGCCTCCGCCGCCCGCACCAGGCGCCCCACGTCCCCGCCCCCCAGCCCCGCGTCGGCCGCCAGCGCCTCCAGCCGCTCCGCCGTCTCGCTGAGGTCGAAGCGCTGGATCTCGCCGTCCACGCGGCACAGCTCCTCCGGCGGGACGGGGCGCCGGCCCCCCCGGGGGGGGGGCGGGGCCAGGGGGCAGAAGCCCTGCAGGTGCACCCGCAGGCTGCAGTGGTGGAGGTAGGAGCGCGGGCAGTGGGGGCAGCGGTGGGGCCGCTCCCCCGAGTGCAGGCGCTTGTGGAGCTTGAGGTGGACGTGCTGGGTGAAGCGGGCCGGGCACGCCTTGCACTGGTGGGGGCGCTCGCCCGAGTGCAGCCGCTGGTGGGTCTTGAGGTTGCTGGTGCTGCTGAAGCGCTTGTGGCACACCTTTGTTGGGGTATCAAACGGGGGTTAGGGATCGTTTTGGAGGGGCGTCCTCCTCAGACGTGGACATGGCTGTACACTTCGAGGTCGCGGGTGTCTTTAAGGTGGAATGTGTCTGGGGGGGGGGGGGGGGGGGGGGCGTACCTTGCACTGGTGTGGTTTCTCCCCGGTGTGCACCAGGAAGTGTTTCTGCAGGTGGGCCAGCTGGGTGAAGTCCTTGGTGCACGTCTGACACCTGAACGGGCGCTCACCGCTGTGCACGCGCAGATGAACCTGCCATGGAGTCACCAGAGCGTCAGTAATGTGACGTCACCGGGTTGTTACAACTGTTAAAGAAACTCACAAAGCTAGCTTTGTGTTTCTTCATTTTTTATTAAAGTACTACTACTTACATAGCATACTTATTCATATTAATACAAAAGACATCTTAATGACAGCTAGCTACGTGATAAATCAATACATTAGTATGCATACTTGTATCGGATCGTCGTTCCTTGCCATAATTGATCCTGAACCTTTGAGGGACAGAACTCACCTTGAGGTTGGACAGCTGGCCAAAGATCTTGCGGCACACGTTGCACTCGTAGCGGATCTTCCCGTTCTGCCTGGTGAGCGGGTAGGTCAGGGTCTTGTAGCCGACGGACCCTCCTTCCTTGCTCTTCCTCAGGTCCATGGCGTTCTCGGCCTCCCCCTGTGGGCGGACCCCCCCCGGCCCCATGGCGGGGCTGGGCGTGGAGGGGAGGCGGTCCACGGAGGCCCCCATGCCCTCGGGCGGGGACGCGCCCCTGGGTGAACAGGAGGCGGGGTCCGGCCCTCGGAGAGAGGTAGCCCCCGGAGCCGTGTCCTTGACCCCACCGCCGCCACTGCGGCTGACGCCGTGGCGTCAACCGCAGTGGCGTCAGCCGACGTGGCGTCGGCAGCCCTAGCGGCGACGATAGCGGCGCCCGTGGGCGAGGACGGCGTGGAAGGGACCACGGGGGCGGAGCCAGAGGAGCCCAGCAGCAGCAGGGAGGAGTCGTCCGAGCCGGAGGATGAGAACGATAAGGATTGGCAATGAACACGATAGAAAAATAGAAAATTGAAATCCACGTTTGCTTGTTGTGTAGAAAAAAAAAGAAAGGAGTTGGATGATTGCAAAGCAACCGGGGTGGACGGAGAGGCTGCGCGGATGGACTCGGAGGCGAGCTCGGGGTTCTTAGGGCAGGCGACTCAAACGATGGAGAGAGAGAGGGCGCACTCACACTAGGCCATCTGTACCGTGCCCAAGCCTGTTTCACACCTGTACCGTGCTCAAGTACGATTGGTGGCTATTGTTAGCGTGCTATTGCACATGCCATGGAATCACACTCCTACAGTTTTAAGACAAATTTGTATCTATTTTAACTTTTACAACGGGATATATATATATATATATATATATATATATATATGTAATATGGAGGTATTTTTGTTGATGAAAAAAATTGGTTTACCGGTATGCTGTTCACTTTTGCTTTTGCCAAAGCATGCTTATTGTTTGTACTGTTTTATTTAATTGAAATGATCAAAATATTACTTTTTCATCGTCGGACGCACTTATATTTTTTGTAACATGTTTTATAAGGAAACATAATCAGGGGATTTCTTTTTTGTCTTTTTACCCGGAGCAAGATTTTTCTACTTTAATACCATAAACATTTATCAGATATTTGTGTTTGAATATCCTACAGAAAATACTGATGTGATTTTTATGTTCTCTAAGATGGTTGCACAGTTATTCTTCTATTAAGGGGCCTTAAAATTGATGTTTTATGTAAAAAAAAAAGTATATGTATTAAAGTCCATATATTTATGATTGTTTTGTTCTACCAATCACATCAGATATGTTCTGAACCAGGAAATTTTCTCTTTATATACTACCTGTATCGGATAAAAGGGTAGAAGCAGTGAGTTCATGTGAGTCAACGATTACAACACCTGGAACGAGGTACGTCCATTTATGGTCGTACCTCGTTACGACGAGTTATGGTCACGAAGTGTGGTCACCACTTTTCCCATGTGTGTGTGTATATATATATATATATATATATATGGAGACAGCCATCATTTAACTGGACCATTGAGACACACATAGGCCTACGGTTATGTACTAGCCTACTTGCCTTTTTCTGCAGTCTCATAGTTTTAAATAATATTCAAAGAAATGTAAAGAAAGAACATTTTTCTTTTATATCGTATTTGAATTCTTAAAGCGTGTGCCTCGGTTATCTTGTGTGTTTGTAACAATTCCTTCATTAACGTGACAGTCCATTGGCCGTGCTGCTGCCGCGACTACTTCCTCTACCACCTCTGTAATGCGCCCAACCCTCAGGGGCCATCCACAGGGCCCCTGCTGTTCCCGGGCCCTCGGCTCCCTCTCACGTTCTCCTCGGTGTCTCAAACGACATGCGTTCACATCACAGCCCGTAAGAATTAGCCTGTACTATAGCCTATTAGGCTGACTGTAGCCTTTATCTTCTCTCATACTGAATGCAGGTGCTGGGAATGCAGAGGCTGGCATCTTCACACGTTGTTCCATACCTAGGTATCTTCAAAAGCTATCTGAGTCACATGAATTTATCATTTTAATCTAGCTTCCTTCACGGCGTGAAGGTGTCTGTACTCGATCGCTGTTGAGTAATGGTTTCATTTAGCATCTCCGGAGGGTGTTCAAATTGAAACTTACACATGATGGGATTCATCAGAATAATGTGTGTGTGCACAGGTTTGTTCTCACTTTGAGTAGCGAGGTAAACTGCTGATGAATATTGTAGGCTCAAGAGCAAGATCCCACGCCCACACGGATGAATGAATCATAGTACTATCTTTCTGGCCCCCGCGGAAGGCTTCATCATTATCCAGAATCTGATTATTGATGATTCTGATATTATGTTGTTGTTCTGCTTGTTAATGAACGCTTTACAGTTGTGGTCGTGAATTATGACCACAATAAGGAGCACTCGTTTTTTAAATCCACATCCCTTGTTTACTTAAGGAAGAGTTCACAGCAATACAAAATATCAGATAAGCACAAAAATCCCCGTGGGTGAAAGTATCCCATCTCTGTCTTTATAAAATAACGATTCATATTAAACCCTGAAATAAATTAACAAAGAGTAAAAAAAACAGATCATTAGACCAATGGGGTCTCGGACAATGACCACTGTTACATCAAAGGCTACTTCTTCACAGCAAAGGTCGTCAAGGCATTGTGGCGTTCGTGAGAAGTCTTTCACAGAGGGAGGTAATAGACAATCTGATGGTTGTATGAGCTAGCCCCGGGGGTCCCTAGGGACTCGGACACGCCGTCGACTCCTGCTTGACGTCCACCGGGTAGAAGGAGGCGGCACCGTCCCGGTACCCCAGCGCCTCCACCGTCGCCTTGTAGCAGATCATCTCCAAGGCCCCGCCCCCTCTCTCCACGCACGCCTCCGCCGCCCGCAACAGGCGCCCCACGTCCCCGCCCCCCAGCCCCGCGTCGGCCGCCAGCGCCTCCAGCCGCTCCGCCGTCTCGCTGAGGTCGAAGCGCTGGATCTCGCCGTCCACGCGGCATAGCTCCTCCGGCGGGACGGGGCGCCGCCCCCCCCGGGGGGGGGGCGGGGCCAGGGGGCAGAAGCCCTGCAGGTGCACCCGCAGGCTGCAGTGGTGGAGGTAGGAGCGCGGGCAGTGGGGGCAGCGGTGGGGCCGCTCCCCCGAGTGCAGGCGCTTGTGGAGCTTGAGGTGGACGTGCTGGGTGAAGCGGGCCGGGCACGCCTTGCACTGGTGGGGGCGCTCGCCCGAGTGCAGCCGCTGGTGGGTCTTGAGGTTGCTGGTGCTGCTGAAGCGCTTGTGGCACACCTTTGTTGGGGTATCAAACGGGGGTTAGGGATCGTTTTGGAGGGGCGTCCTCCTCAGACGTGGACATGGCTGTACACTTCGAGGTCGCGGGTGTCTTTAAGGTGGAATGTGTCTGGGGGGGGGGGGGCGTACCTTGCACTGGTGTGGTTTCTCCCCGGTGTGCACCAGGAAGTGTTTCTGCAGGTGGGCCAGCTGGGTGAAGTCCTTGGTGCACGTCTGACACCTGAACGGGCGCTCACCGCTGTGCACGCGCAGATGAACCTGCCATGGAGTCACCAGAGCGTCAGTAATGTGACGTCACCGGGTTGTTACAACTGTTAAAGAAACTCACAAAGCTAGCTTTGTGTTTCTTCATTTTTTATTAAAGTACTACTACTTACATAGCATACTTATTCATATTAATACAAAAGACATCTTAATGACAGCTAGCTACGTGATAAATCAATACATTAGTATGCATACTTGTATCGGATCGTCGTTCCTTGCCATAATTGATCCTGAACCTTTGAGGGACAGAACTCACCTTGAGGTTGGACAGCTGGCCAAAGATCTTGCGGCACACGTTGCACTCGTAGCGGATCTTCCCGTTCTGCCTGGTGAGCGGGTAGGTCAGGGTCTTGTAGCCGACGGACCCTCCTTCCTTGCTCTTCCTCAGGTCCATGGCGTTCTCGGCCTCCCCCTGTGGGCGGACCCCCCCCGGCCCCATGGCGGGGCTGGGCGTGGAGGGGAGGCGGTCCACGGAGGCCCCCATGCCCTCGGGCGGGGACGCGCCCCTGGGTGAACAGGAGGCGGGGTCCGGCCCTCGGAGAGAGGTAGCCCCCGGAGCCGTGTCCTTGACCCCACTGCCGGCGGGCGACACGGCGCCGGGACACCTGAGGTAGGTCGTCCTGCCGAACACGAGGTAGCGGCGGTCC